>NC_089788.1:69375219-69382719 GCF_040412425.1 Macrobrachium rosenbergii | reverse complement strand
TTCGTTTCCTTCTGATTATTTTGCGTACTTTGTAAATCATGTTTACAGGGATATTGTCACTTATTTTTTTCACCCATGATTCATTAACTCCTAAACTACGCTTTTAATCGTCTTACCTCTCACATTCCTATTCATTTCATGCCTTCATATTTTGTATCCTCTGCAATTCATCTCATTATCTACGCTATCTTTTGTCTTCAACCATTCCATTCACTGTACCTACGCTTTCATTCATAGTCACTCCTACGCTTCCAATCACCCTCTCGTCTACACATTCATTCATCTTTTTGCCTACACTGATTTCCTCAACACAATCACTAATGATTTTAATGGGACGATTACGGAGCTGTCTCCGTCTATTCACACTTTGGAGCGTTAACCCAAAATTAACGAAAACGGAATACTTTAAGACATTTAGTGTAAAGAAATTTGAAGATTAATGTTCCACTACGTTCCATTTACCATTTCTCAAAGATATTCATGATGAAAAAAAAAGAAACACTGGGATGGCCTATTATAATGCTCTAATGACCTAATATCAGGGGAGAGCTAATTGGTCATTTGTACCGCATCACGGGTCAGTTAACTAATGAAAGAGCCTTAACAAGTTCGATCAAATACTAATTACACAGGTGATTATATGCCAGTGGGTCAGCAGGGCAAGTGAAATAATGTCTATATTAGGTCAAATGTCGTCTATGCATAGACCGCTTACCTACATTTGTATCTCGCACGACCGAATGGACAGAAGTGTGGAACTGGAAATAGATTTCATGAATTAGAATCTGCGGTACAAGACAGCTTTTAGTGAGGTGCTAGGTTGTCAATACTTCTTCCCCAATACTAGTTAGATGCTGGTAAAATTAAATGAAAAAAAGGAACATTAAACATCTTAAAAATTCCAGGAAAATGAATTCTCTCAGAAATCACAGGAAAATAAAATTAAATTAAAAAAAGGAAAATTAAATCTCTTAAAAATTCCAGGAAAATAAAACCTCTCAGAAATACCCTGAAAAATAAAATAAAATTAAATAAAAAGGAAAATTAAATCTTAAAAATTCCAGGAAAATGAAATCTCTCAGAAATCCCCGGAAAACAAAATAAAATTTCCAAAAAAGGAAAATTAAATCTCTTAAAAAATCCGGGAAAATGAAATCTCTCAGAAATCCCCGGAAATATATTAATATTTCCTATGGAAATATAAAAAAACACTAGAGTATTACCTCTCTCAAAAATGGCGGGAAATTGAATCTAACAAAAATCCCGAGAAAATTAAATATCTCGAAATTCTGAGGAATACGAAATCTCAAAATTCCGAGGAAACGTAAATCTCTCAAAAATTCCCGGGAAAATTAAAGCTCTAAAAAATCACTGGAAATGTGAATTAAACAAAACTCCGAGGAGAATCAAATCTTTCAAAAATCCCCGAGAAAATTAAATCTCTCAAAAAATCCCCTAGAAAGTTAAATCTCTCAACCCCCTCTCCGGAAAATTTAACTCTAAAAATCCCTAGGAAATCATATTTCTCAAAAATCCCCAAGAAAATTACAAATCTAAAAAAAATCCCCAAGAAAATTACAACTCTAAAAAAATCTCCAGGAAAAGTAAATCTCTCAAAAATGGGGTCAGAAAAATACCCGGGAAAATTAACTCTAAAAGATCACTGGAAATTTAAATTTCTCAAAAATTCCATGAAAATAAAATCTCGCAAAAATCCCAAGAAAATAAAATCTCGCAAAAATCCCAAGAATATTATATCCCTTAAAAATCCCCGAGAAAATTAAATCCCTCAAAACTTCCCATTAAAACGATCTCTCAAAATTCCTAGAAACTTACAAATCTAAAAAATCCTCAGGAAAATTACAAATCTAAAAAATCCCCAGGAAAATTACAACTCTAAAAAAAAACCAGGAAAATTATAAATCTAAAAAAATCCCCAGGAAAATTACAAATGTAAAAAATCCCCAGGAAAATTAAATATCTCAAAAATTGAAGTCAGAAAATTCCTAGCAGAACATTAGGAACGAAAACGCCAACGTCCAAACTAACAGTTTTTTCCTGTTCAGTAAATATAACAGTGTTAGCATTTTAACGAACCTAAGACTTTTCTGCAAGCACTAATTGTTCGGGCGCATGAAAAGTTGATGTTTCCAAATTATAATTAGTTGATGCCAGTTTAATGATTCAAATGTTTTTTGGCTATCAATTTAGATACGAGATCTGTCACATTTCCTATTTTACTTTTTTTTTTATTATTGATCAAAATTATAAAGAATTCAAGTTTTCGTAAGAGTTGAGTATAATCGGCTTTTGGTCACACAAAAAATCACCTAAAATATGAAATCGACGAGGAAGGAAAAAATTGATTTGTACTGAGAAGTATATTGATGGCAAAGTGAAAATAGCAAATCACACTGCGTTCGAGTGCTTGTACACAGACCAAGCCGCCAACAAGAGATAGTTTTGACAATAAATGAGGTTTGGAATGAGGTCAACAAATGAGGAAGTAGAATTAAGTGGAAGACCGATATGCAAGGGCTGAAGTGAAAAACGCGAAGTAACTGTAACCTACAAAATTCTGAAGCCATCCCTGCTATACCAAGAAATTAAAAGAATAAACAAGTAAAAAATGCGCCGAACTTTCTTCGGCGCGATCGAGCTTTCTGTATAGCGTATAATGATGTATGAAACTCTCAGCCACGGACCATAAACTCTCAGCCGCGGTCCATAACACTTTCAGCCACAGCCCAGTGATGGCGCGTGTTGTTGACACCTATAGTGGTGCCAGACGCATGATCATGGCTAACTTTAACCTTAAATAAAATAAAAACTGCTGAGGCTAGATGGCTGCAATTTGCTATGTTTGACAACTGGAGGTTGGATGATCAACATACCAATTTGCAGCCCTCTAGCCTCAGTAGTTTTTAAGATCCGAGGGTGGACATAAAAAAGTGCGGACGGACAGACAAATAGCCATCTCAATAGCTTTCTTTTACCGAAAAGTAAAATGCAGAAATAGGAAAGAAGTACTTGGTAGGATTTGGCTAATGTTTGAATCATCGCTTCTGATCGTCAAAAAGCTGTGCTGTTCAATATGCAAATTGGGTTAATGACCTAAATATCAACGAGCATAAGAAGACGTAGATAGGAAAGGAAGATGATAATCACACCTTTACGAGGATATGAATGACGTCGTCCGCAAACAGTACGAAGAATGGATGGTTTCTCCAAAGCCAGCTTTATCTACAATCCTTCTCTCTCTCTCTCTCTCTCTCTCTCTCTCTCTCTCTCTTTTTTGCTTTTTTTGGGGCTACACAATAAGAAAAATAAACTAAAATTTCATCTCAAGAGAATAACAAGAGAATAATTCATATAGATTATAATTACTTCATTTACAGTTACTTTATTTTCTATGGAGAATAAAGTAACTTCACGAAGTTATCACAGACAAAAACTTGAGTAAAGAATCTGCGATTTACAAAGGACTGTTTTTATCTGTAACAGAGAACTGAGACCCAATAATCAAACGGCACCTAGCAGTCCCCTAGCGTGCATCTCTCTCTCTCTCTCTCTCTCTCTCTCTCTCTCTCTCTCTCTCTCTCTCTCTCTCTCTCTCTCTCTCTTCGTAAGGACTCGATGATGCAACTGAGAGTACTTGGGGAGCTATTTTTCCACCACATTTTTTTTGTGGGAAAGAGTTCTTCAACAGCTCCTAAATCTCCAGCCATCCAGTCCATTTAGACACTGAAAACAGTACCACAAAAAAGGAACTGAAAGAGACATCTCTTATGAATACCGAAAGATAGAGGACACTTTTAGATTCAGTTCACTTATGGCAAGTGCCTGAGTGAATGAGAAATAAAGATGAGAGCATATCAAGTGTATGAATAGTAATAATAATAATAACAATAATAATAATAATAATAATAATAATAGTAATAATAATAATAATAATAATAATAATAATAATAATAATAATAATAATATTTCCTGAACCATACTGTATATTATTTTTCTTTTTAGGTCATGTGGAATGGAGGGAGAAAGGGATTCACATATGGAAAGTGCCTGAATGAATGAGAAATAAAGACTAAAGTGTAATAATAATAATAATAATAATAATAATAATAATAATAATAATAATAATAATAATAATAATAATAATAATAATAGACTTTCCGAGCCTTATTGTATATTATTTCTCCTTTAGGTCAGAAAGGAGTTCACTTATGGAAAGTGCCTGAATGAATGAGAAATAAGGACGAAAGTATATGAAGTGTGTGACTAATAATAATAATAATAATAATAATAATAATAATAATAATAATAATAATAATAATAATAATATAATATAATAATAATAATGAATTTCCTGTACCAAACTGCACATTATTTTTATTTTTACGTCTTGTGGCATGGAGGGAGGAAATGGAGAGGGGGAGGAGGAGGAGGAGGAGGAGGGGAAAGGTAGTAGTGACGTAGGCACTTATTTGGAATATTTGCTCCCTTGTCCTGGTACTATTTTTGTTCGTTGCTTATCTGTTTTCGACATTTTCGGCCAAAATTAAGGTGAATATCCGTCAAAGAGAAATAAGTCCCTATGGACATCTGTACAATAAGAACTCAAAGGCTGCTCTCTCTCTCTCTCTCTCTCTCTCTCTCCCCATATTCCATACCACACTCTCCTTGGGGCTCCTTCTCATAATCCAACAGCAATTCACACAAGAGTCCCCTGGGAATCTGACTTTACAACATAATTTCGAATTAGTATGATGACTTCCACAGAGAGAGAGAGAGAGAGAGAGAGAGAGAGAGAGAGAGAGAGAGAGAGAGAGAGAGAGAGAGAGAGAGAGAGCTTTAGGGGCTAATTAGATGATGCATTTTATTTGTAGAGACACTATAGTTGCTGGATGATAGGACGTTAACCATATTGTACAGAGTAGTAAGTTCTTACAGGCTAATCCATTATCTGGTCCACTCTTACGTACCTGATGAGATTTTCTTCGTAAAAATGAGATTTTAAAGTCATAACACATTTTTAAATACGGGTTATATATACGTAACCTACATACCGTAACTGATGAGCAACGATGCCTGCATATATGCTTACACATTGATATATATATATATAAAATATATATATATATATATATATATATATATATATATATATATATATATATATATATATATATATATATATATATATATATATATATATATATATATATATATATATATATATATATATATATATATATATATATATATATATATATATATATATATATATATATATATATATATATATATACATACTGTATATACTGCGTGAAAACATGTGCGCGACTTCAAGAGCTTGTAACGAATGTACCACTTCAAAAATCACACCTCCAAAGGAAGAATAAGTTCCAACATCCACGAACATTTTCAGTGAGATTAATAATAATTAAAAGCAATATGACTCGAAAACCTCTTCTGAAAGTTAAAAACAATGCTCCACCGCCTCGGATACTATCTATTATTCGATACTCTGTAATCTGTTGTATATTCTAATTCAACAAAACAATTTAATATCCACTTTGCATATCATCCAATGACAGCCAAAGCTGTCACAATCTGTTAAGCCGGAAAGACAGCCACTTGTCAACAACAAAATCTTGGGGAGCCTCTGGGCGTGAATACTGGGGTCGTGTGAGCGCGAATACTGGGGTTCTGTGAGCGTCAATACCGGGGTCATGTGAGCGTAAATACTGGGGTCATGTGAGCGTGAATACTGGGGTTTTGTGAGCGTCAATACCGGGGTCATGTGAGCGTTAATACTGGGGTCATGTGAGTGTTAATACTGGGGTCATGTGAGCGTGAATGCTGGAGTTATGCGAGTGTGGATACTGGGGTCATATGAGCGTGAATGCTGGGGTTATGTGAGTCTGAATACTGGGGTCTTGTGAGCATGAATACCGGGGTCACGTGATCGTGAATACAGAGATTATGTGAGCGTGAAATTGAGTCATGTGAGCGTGAATACTGGGGTTATGCGAGCGTGAATACTGGGGTTATGTGAGCGTGAATACTGGGGTTATGAGAGCGTGAATACTGGGGTTATGTAAGCGTGAATATTGGGGTTATGCGAGCGTGAATACTAGGGGTCATGCGAGCCTGAATGCTGGGATCATGTGAGCGTGAATACTGGGGTCATGTACGCCTAATTACCGGGGTCATTCATATGAGTGTGAATACCTGGGTCATGTGAGCACGAACACTGGAGTCCTGTACGCGTGAATACTGGGGTCATGTGAGCCTGAATACCGGGTTTATGTAAGTGTGAATACTTGGGTCATGTGAGCACGAATACCGGGGTCATATGAGCGTGATTGCTGGGGTCATATGAGCGTGAATAACTGGGTTTTATGAACGTGAATAACTTGATTTTATGAGCGTGAATAACGGAATCATTTGAGTCTGAATACTGGGGTCCCGTGAGCGTGAATACTATTATGGACACGGCATTCTAGAAAGAATCGTAAATTAAGAGGACATCGAAAGAACACTTTTCAACGCTGGCGTCGAGGAACCAGATGAAATAGGAGGAGGTCCTCGCATATACTCGGACAAAGGAAACATTTCACAAAAAATCACTTAGTTCATTCGAGACAAAACTTTGCAAAGAGGAGGTGAATAGGAAAGGAAAGGACTGAAAAGTGGCGCTTCGTTTTGTGCGTGTGTGCCATTGTTTTTACTTCTCGTGGTTTCGAGGAAAAAGTCCCACAATCGCTTTCAAACCAGGGCATGGAGTAAGCTCGCTCTCTCTCTCTCTCTCTCTCTCTCTCTCTCTCTCTCTCTCTCTCTCTCTCTCTCTCTCTGGTGATTTAGAATGAAAAGTTGTCACTCTCTCTCTCTCTCTCTCTCTCTCTCTGGTGATTTAGAATGAAAAGTTGTCCATAGGATTTTCAGATATTTTCTCCACAAATGTCAGCATTTAATCGTAATGACTAATGTCTACAGTGATACTCTCATCCAAGCCAAATCATTGAAGTTTGCCAACCTTGGTTAGCAAAGCATGTTTTATAAGGAATAATACTAAATAATTATTTTGAAAAGACTGTATGGATCGCTGTTAGATTAGACAGGCGTTATAGGAGATGGCCCCAAAAAAAAAAAAAGAGAAACGACAGGAACCACTATTCAAGACCGTTGTAAATACGTAGAGAATAATGGGATTTTATGAAAATTGGTGACAAGAGGAACTGAGAGACTGGACCTCACTGGAAAAGAAAAATGGGGAGGGAAGTGCATGAGAAATAGGCACCTACACGTGAGAGTAAAAATGGGGACTCATGTGCATAAAGAAATCAGGACTCACGGGGGTGAGTAAAGTCTCATGAATGTAATAAAAAAAATGGACTCACTAAAGTGAAAAATTTGGGAGCACTGTGCATAAAAAAATGGTGGTCATGAATGAAAGTAATGAGACTCCACGATCAAGAGTAATACGACTCA
>NC_089788.1:69340219-69367719 GCF_040412425.1 Macrobrachium rosenbergii | reverse complement strand
GAGAGAGAGATAATGCGAGTTTACTGTGAGAGTTTCCCTTTTATTTATTTTTTTAGAGAGAGAGAGAGAGAGAGAGAGAGAGAGAGAGAGAGAGAGAGAGAGAGAGAGAGAGAGAGAGAGAGAGAGAGAACTGCGAGGTTACTGCGAGAGAGTTTTCCTTTTTAGCTTTCTTCCCTCTCTTGCTTCGCCTCCTGAGAAAGAAGCGGGTCGTTATCTTTTAATCTCCTGGCATAACGACCCTTGAAAAACATGAGGTCGTATCATGACGTTATTAAGGTGATTATCACCGTCCCATTTTGCCAAAATATAAAGGAGGAGGAGTTGAGCACATTTATATACAAGGGCTTCGAGACTCTTATATATACCCCACAGCATTTACACGCAGACATTACGCCTAATTACACCGATTATGTTAATGATAGGTACAATCTAATTTATGTAAGGTACGCTGAGGTCATATTTTCGATCAGGAAGGAGAGCAGAGAGTTGGTACAGAAGGTCGACTTTCAAGTATTTTTGCTTCAAAATGACCAAAGCATGAATAAGTTACTTTACAATGACCAAAATATAAATAAGTTATTTCTGGTATAGTAGTAAAAGTCCTCTAAATGTATTAGATCAGGAAGGTAAATAAAGGATTGGTACAGAAGGTCGACTTTCAAGTATTTGTGCTGCAAAATATGCTTTAAAATGACCAAAATATGAGTACGTTATTTCTGGTATAGCAGTAACAGTCCTAGAAACGTATTAGATCAGGAGGGTAAATAAATAGTCGGTACACAAGGTCGACTTTAAAACGTAAACTGAATGCTTTGCAAATATACTTAAAAATTACCAAAATATGAGTAAGCTATTGCTGTCATATCAGTAACAGGCGTATAAGTGTTTGATGTTACCGTAGAAAAATTTAAATCTATTACAAATACGCGTCAAAATTACCAAAATGTTCGACGGACTCCACTCCACTCCCAGAGAGGCTTCTTAATCCAGGGTGGAAAAAGGCGATATGAGAATGCTGAAATTTTTATGTTCTTTCTTAAAGTCAGGAAAGAGCCTCGTAAAAGCGATGCATATTAAACTTAATAAAAAAAAGAACACAATATAATTCCAAAACGATACCCCTAAAAAGCTTGCTACGTTTGTATTACGACATTACAATTCATATAATGGTAACTAGCCCAACAAAATAGAAAAAAAATCCTGATACTTGGAGCTGATAAAGCTTTTCTTTTTGGTAACTTGGAAAACTTGTTCAGTGAGGGAAAACAGTTTTATTCATCAGTGGCATAAAATTCTGTCTCAATGACAGGGATTTCGAATCCCTTAGACAGGAATGTGGCACCTCATTTAGATAGTTTTTTTTCCCTAGGTGTGACACAAAATTCAGAATTATTACACGATACTATACTATTCAGTGACAAAAAATTCTAATACACCAGCGTCTTACTCCTCGACGCTACAGTCAATTCTTACATCTTATTCCTCGGTTTGATAAGAAATTCTAGTTCCTGAATGTGATAGAAATTTCTTACTCATCACTAACAGGAAATACCAAAAGTCAACTGAAATTAATTAGCCTTTAAACAGGTATTTTTCCACTTTAAGGGAGACAGAATCAGGTGATCTATGTCTTAATGAGAATAAACACATGGTTAATCCCAAACGTTTATCATAAAGAGAATTAAGTGCTTACTGGAATTTCGTATTTCTTATAAAATATATCTGTAATATGCAAATGTTTGCAACGAAAATGTTTATAAAATATTATAAGGTTTTGGGAATAAATTCCATGAATCATCATGCAAATTTAAATATCTTCATAAGTCATTTTTATTAAAACTTCTTATCCTCTAGGGTAAAAAATTATAAACCAATGAACATGCTAAAAAATTAATTACAAAAAAAACAGGAATATGCAACAAACTTTTATTGGATATATATATATATATATATATATATATATATATATATATATATATATATATATATTATATATACACAAACATATATGTGTATATATATATATATATATATATATATATATATATATATATATATATATATATATATATATATATATATAAATACTGAATATAATTTGTTGCATATTCGTGTTTTTTGTAATTAATTTTTTGTTTACATGTCCACTGTCCACTGGTTTATAATTTTTTACCTTGAGAATAAGAAGTGTTAATAAAAATTACACACAAATATGTGTTTATATATAATACATATATATATATATATATATATATATATATATATATATATATATATATATATATACATATATGTATGTATATAAATATTATATACATTAATATATATATATATATATAATATATATATATATATATATATATATATATATATATATATATATATATATATATATATATATATATATATATATATATATATATATATATATATATATATATATATATATATATATATTTGTATGTGCGTGCCCAAAGGGTGATTGACCGATAAGAGGTGAGGATTTGTGCGTGAGTGGATGAAAATCTCATTTCCCGTTCCATTAAGGGAAGCTCCAGGAAGAGAAGTGAGAGAACAAACCAAAAGAGATTATCCATCAAAAAGCGAAAGAGAGAGAGAGAGAGAGAGAGAGAGAGAGAGAGAGAGAGAGAGAGAGAGAGAGAGAGAGAACTGTAGGGAAAATCAAGAGGGAAGACAAAAGTTACGGTAAATATCATTCTCCGTCAGGAACAGGAATCTAATTCCAGGGAGTTCGATCGGGAATGAGAGACCTTGCAAGAGGTACTACGTTGCTGCCTGGAATCTTTCTCACATTTTTTTTCCTTGTCTGCCACTCACATACATACATACATGAACATAGACATATTTGTACATGTATAATTATATTTAGATATACATCTATACATAATATATATATATATATATATATATATATATATATATATTTATATATATTTATATATATATATATATATATATATATATATATATATATATATATATATATATATATATATATATATAGAGAGAGAGAGAGAGAGAGAGAGAGAGAGAGAGAGAGAGAGAGAGAGAGAATGACATGAACTTGAAATAAGAAAATGAAATATTAATCTACAAAGAAGGCCATAAATCAGTAACAGTAGAAAAGAAATATGAATTTCCAGTAGCTCCAATTTCACATAAAACTCTGGAAAAATGCTCCAAGGCCTTTTAGATGAAAGAGAAATAAATAATTCAGCCTCCATCAGAGAGAGCAAGCGATTAAGCGCGTAGCAGAACGACAATTGCGACATGTTATATATATATATATATCGCCATGAATAATTGGAGACCGCCATTAGCGTCAGTGACTAATACAATAAACTCTTCTTCTCTTGTTAATCTCCCGCCCCGATAATTATCATGAGATTGGAAAGACGACAGAGTTCGGAATTGTTGCAGAATTCGGAACTGCTGCTGAATACGGAATTGATGCAGAAATTTGGAATTGTGTAGGAATTCGGAATTGCTCGAGAATTCAGAATTGTTCCAGAAACTCGGAATTGTTGCAGGGATCGGAATTGTTGCTGGATTCAAAGTTGTTACAGGAATTCGGAATTGTTACAGGAACTGGGAATTGTTGCAGATATTAGGGATGGTTGCAGAATCCGAAATTGCTGCAGAATTCGGATTTGTTACAAACGCGAAATTCTTGAAGAATTCAGAATTTGTCAGAATTGGAAATTGTTGCAGAATTCGGAATTGCTGTCCTCAAATCGACGGGGATGAGGCTATGGAATCGGATAATTTTTTCTCCTTAGAATTAACCTTATTTTTCTAATAGGAGATGCGGGATCAAGATAAGTCAAGAGAATTTCTCAACGAAAAAAAAGTAAAAAATGCGCCGAAGTTTCTTCGGTGCAATCGAGTTTTCTGTACAGCGTATAATGCTGCATGAAACTTTCAGACAAGACCCGGTGGTGGCCTGTGTTGTTGGCACCTATGGCGATGACAGACGCACGATCAAGGCTGGTTTTAACCTTAAATTAAATAAAAACTACCGAGGCTAGAGGCCTGCAATTTGGTATGTTTGATGACTGGAGGGTGGATGATCAACATACCAATTTGCAGCCCTCTAGCCTCAATACTTTTTAAGATCTGAGGGCGGACAGAAAAAGTGCGGACGGACAGGCAAAGCCATCTCAATAGTTTTCATTTACAGAAAACTAAAACCTGGGACCACGAAAAGGAGAAATAATTGAAATGCAAGGCATGAAAAGTAGATAAACTGACTCGAAAACCCTTCATCTAATCAATCAAAAAGTAAAACAATGAATATCCTAGATAACAAATCAGATAAAATTGACATAAGTAAACCCTTTATCGATGAAACAAAAATAAGAAAAAATAACTGAACTACCATAAAAAAACTGGTGTAACTGTGAACAAAATTACGCAATAATATGGATACTTAAATCTGATGAAACTGACAAAAAAATAAAGCTCTCCGTTTACGAAAAAAGGCTACAGATGACATAAAGACCCACTATCTGACAAACAAAAATGAGATAAAAATTCATTTACTGAAAAAAAAAATCATAAAATTACTTCAAAGAGACCGAAATTTAAAAACAATTAAACTACGATTCAAGAAAATCAGGTACAACTGATATAACAGAAAAAAACGCCACGATCAGTCAAACCAAAATAGGAAAAAATAAACCACAAGCAATGAAAATCAGATAAAGCTGACATTAAAAAACCTATGCATCTTTTTGAAAGAGAAACAGAGAAGAATGAAAGCAGGGGGAAGACAAAAATCAGAAACAAGGACGCAAAGTCCCCTCCTGATCAACAAAAGGAAGTATGCTAAGAGGCCCTAGCCCAGAGAAAGGGACAAAAGTTCAACCCCAATTTCGACATGATGAACAGTCGAGGAAACTTCAGCAGAGTCGTCTGCCAGATGTCTTACCTACAACGGCTGAGACACACCAGGCCAACGTCTGGGATGTGATTTGCATAAGAAGTGATATATATATATATATATATATATAAATATATATATATATATATATATATATATATATATATATATATATATATATATATATATATAATTTACTAAGCGCTCTTCCTTTTGTTCAGTAAATATTAACACTTTAATATTGCCATTTAATCTTTGCCACAGGTTAGAATTTTTTATGAAGTGTCTCTTGCTGTGAGGATCCTTTTAGGGCAATTAATGCTTTGTCTGGGTTTTAAACTTGAATTCTTCTGCTGTTTCAGTAAACCTTTCTAAATGCTTTTAGAATACCCTTTGTGCATTTCTGGATTGTTGGTTTAACCAGTGACTGATCCTTTATTTAAAAAAAAAATGTTTTTTAATGTCACAGTTCGTGGAGTGGAAGCTGTTGTGTTATCAAAGGTATTTTGACTGAAAGCAGCCAGTTGAAATGAATGGTGGCAGTTACTTCATTATTATTTATTTATTGTTAGTACTTTGTGTCCATGGATTAAAGTAGTATATACATATACACACATACTGTATATGTATATATATATATATATATATATATATATATATATATATATATATATATATATATATATATAATATATAAATAATATATAAATTAATAAATATATAAATAACATGACCACCAACATCCACATTACAAAGACAATTTTTCTCTAGTTAAACAACAAAATTACGAGAGAAAACCTTACATTTATAACTAAGTCATTTGATTCATAAACACCTACAGACATATACACAGGCTGCCGTGTGCTCGTTAAATCTCGTAGCAACCTAACAGCCACTGTACGGCGTGGATAATATATGAAATTTTTCCATATTTTAATATGTTTTTCTCGTTATTGGCACAGAAAGCAAATTCCCACTTTCACTTTCTTTTTTGCACAAACATGGAATCGCGGCAGTTCAAGTTTTCTCAGTTTTATGAATATATGAAGGAAACACATTAAGGAACTGGATTGTTTTAATATTCTCTTTCCAAAATTTGAAGGAATTTTGAAAATATTAACATTATACTGGTTTGGGAAATAAATCCATCGTTATGCACGGGTACAAATGTATTTAAAAATAAATCTAACCAGAGAGCTTTCGGGAATCCGTTCGATTCACCTTTTCAATACTGATTCTTATGATATGGTAAAGTGTGTATAATAACCATTTTTTAATGGAATAAAGTATTTCCACTTTCACTCTGGTGACAGGTATTCACAAACACATACATACACACAAAATGGGCTTTTCAAGGTCACAAATCTTGAAGTTCTTCCCCATAACCCCATAATAAACCAGACTGAATTCAGGCCTTGATATGCTGGCGTGAGGTTGAAAGGGTTATTAAGCAGAGTTCACAGGTTTTAAAGGCAGCCATAAAACGAGAATTTCCTTCCTGTTCATGCAGGATATCAAGCTAAAATGGTGAACATTTGATTTCGTATGGAGAGCGAGACTTTCCCCCAAAGAGAGAGACTGCCGTTCATTTTTCAATTTTGAAGGATTCTTTTCTGCTGCCGTTGAATTCTCTAAACTAAGTTTGAAGTTAATGCGAACAGCGATACCTGTGACAAAGAATTTTGGTTTTCTAAAGTTTTAATGTCATGTTCAAAATAAAAAATATCTAGGATTTACCTGTTATAAATCCTACAGTAAACAAGTTATAATGAGCTGGCTACTTAAAAATAGGATTCTGAAACAAAAATGTAACAAAATTGTGTATCTATTGGGATGCGTCTACACTACAGTACAAAATGTCATCAACACACATCGGGAACTTACCGCATACATATCACCAACAGGCTGAAAACAAGTCAACGAATGTTTGTCCAATGCTGGATAATCGTCTGAAGCACTGGTTAGGTCTAACAAAAAGTAGCGGACATGTATTTAAATTGTTTGTGGTGTGTGTGCGATAAGTTGCCGACACGTTTTACTGTAGTGAGGCCGCAACATGTCACTGCAATTTCTCCAACCTCACCTAATAACAGCAACCAATGGTCCTGTTCTACCGACTTCTTAAAGTGTGTGTGTTTTCAAGAAACTGGTCTGAGGTACTGAAGCCTCTATCTTACTTTGGGAGTAATGCCAATTTATCTAAAGGCAAAGGTATCTGAGCAGCAGAATAGAAATTTTCAGTGAAATTAAGGCTCTCATAACTATTAGTCCAGTAGTGTCCGTTAGAAAATAAAAACATTCTTTGAGTAAAACTGACTAAATTCATGCCCTCTTTTTGTGATAAGTCTTCCAACAGATTTCAAAGACCCAGGAGATATTGTTCCTTGAAAAACCTCTCAGAAATTATGACCTGAAGTCCCTAATTAGTTCCATAAGTGTAATTAACGGAATACACAAACTCGGCGGCCACATTACCCACTGGATTAAGTCCCAGAATAAAATATCAAATTCATTAGTAATATCTTATTTTCCGCGGACTGTTTCGTCGATTTGAGGTAATGGCGCCATTAGCCTTATTCTCTCAACTAATAAGTTTTGGGCTTTGGGGAGCGTAAGACTTCCTTCTCACTTGAACAAGAACGTAAGTTCCTCCTTAAGTCTCTCTTCAATTTATTATGCTTAAAGCAACAGGCTAAATTTAAGGAACATGTTGGTTAAATCATTCAATAAAAGTTACAAACCGGAGACATTTTGAAAAAAGTACCTCTATAATTATATAAAAGTATGATTTTGTATTTGTACAGATACCCAAGCACACACAGATATTTAATATATATTTATATATCATATTATATATATATATATATATGTATGTATGTATGTATGAATATATATATATATATATATATATATATATATATATATATATATATATATATATATATATATATATATATATATACATATACATATACATATATACATACATTGGAGTCACCGAAGACGAAATCGAGACAAAACCAGAGGAGCTTCCTGGCATGCTTGTTATGAAAAGACATGTACTTAAGGGTGTTTGCTAATACACTTAAGGCAAAGGAGAACGACATTCCTGGGGCATGGATATGCCAAGAATGTACTGGAATTACGGCAGATGGACGCGAACTGGTCGAGTGTGAGTCATGTTACGAATGGTACCACACTGCTCGTCTTGGAGCAACACAAAATTATAAGGCCTCGTGGAGTTGCCCTAAGTGTAATCCACTCCCGCAGTCAAGAAGACAAAAGATAAAATGAATTAACGTTCCTCTAAAATCCGTTTTTTTTAATTACTTTTTAAGTATATTTTTTAGTTAGCCTTCCAATAAAGATTCTTTTTTACCATTATCCTGATAATGACAAGTATAATGTGGCATCACCATTGTTCTACCTGAAACTGCTTTTGACTCCAACATAGACAATAAAAAAATAGTATCAGTAATCAAGGAACAAGACGGACGACATGGTTTAACATTATGATGTGCTGCCTACATACTGTCGGCGAGTACTCTGCCATATAAATTCAACACATTAATGCTGCACAAGTACCATTAAATTATCAGACTACATATAAACTAATATAATTCTGATGTAGAAAAAAATTCCTATGATTTTGTCAAACTTACCCGTTGATTGTGTAAGTCATAAAAATAGTTTCTATGTAGGGGTGGAGAAATGGTCTAGATGGGGGAAAAATCTCCTGCTACACCGGTTCCAGAAGACTTGGGAGGGGAGGGAGAAGAGAAAAGACTCATAAAATACTATCTACATATATGCATTTATCTACAGTATTAGCGCTTGCTCTTCTCCGAGCTAAGCAACCAAATATATAATTATGACAGACAGAAATGGAGCAAAATACGGTAGAAACTCGATCACTAGCCACTTTTATTTCATTAATAATTTTTTTCGTAATAAGAATTTTTATGTTAAATTCAGCTAAAATGGAAATATGGTTACTAATTTTTGAGATTATTTTAAAGTTTTATTTATTTAATTATGATATTAATACAACACAAGTATTGAACAAATTGAAGTTAAAAAGCACAGGGAAAAAGTCAGTGACAAAAGCAAATGTGGTTTCGTTCCATCAGATGTGAATCCCAGGACGTGTCCCCTGTGCCAGGTAAGCTCTGATTTTCTGCTCCAGGCAAAGGACTTTGATCATTGTTTCCTCAAACACCAATTGTGCCTCTGTCGACGATGGAAGAGATTCATAAATAGCATGGTGGTCTGTCAACTTAGTGGGTGACAACCGAGGTGGTTGAAAAGGACATGGGAACAACAACCTAAGAAGTATGATTGTAACATCCTTCAGTAGTGTAAAAAAATTACTGTAAGTCTAATTCATCGGTTACTCACCAACGTAATTTTAGGACGATAATATTATGGCAATACCATAAATAGAGGATTAATAATATTTGAAGTTGTTAATATCTGTAAATCTGTACTATGTAGTTTGGTGTTCTTCCACCAGGGCAGCGCTGCAAAGACTTGCAGCCACCTGGAAATTATAAAGTGAAAACGATTTTGTCCTAGCAGTATGTAGGTGCACTGGCTATTACTGGTGGTGTTACGAGCCTGGTCCTGTATGGCCTGTCCACACTAGCTGGCATGCCCGTCGGGCACTTCCAGCTGTATATATTTTATCTGGCTTCTGAAGCAGTGTTACCAGACAATCGCATCGTTCTGGCTCCATACTCGGACGGTCAGTATAGTGGAACGGGTTATGGGAACAGAGTTTGCCCGTCGGGCAGTGCCCGCTAGTGTGAACAGGGCTTAAAACGTGTTACCCTGAGATCATTTCAGGACGACTTAACCAAACCCTTGAAAACAACTTCTATTACTGTATTCGAAGTGAGAAACAGTTGGATCTTTTATTTATGTGTAACAAATCTCGGTTTAATGTACGTTTTCATCGAACCATGTGTCTCATAGATTGGTAATAACAAGAATATGTAGTTTGGTAGCTTAGGCTAGACCTATGCCTTCAAACACCTCATTTGGTAGGACGTTATATCATTTAAACCTTACTCTACTCACAACTTAATTTAAAATAAATGAAAATGATTTCTGTATGGTAAAAGTATGGAATCATAATGCCAAGGAAAAAATTGGCAGTAAGGATTGTAACTAAAAGGAAAGATCTAGGTCATGCAAGCGCTAGGTTTATGCTTATTGACTTGGCAGCTAGTTTCATTATGTACTTTTTTAAAGATTCCTTTCTGCTGCCATTAAATTCTCTATACTAAATTTGAAGTTTATATGAACAACAATACCTGTGACAAAAATTTTGGTTTCCTAAAACCGTGATGCCATGTTCGAAATAAAAAAAAAATGGATTTGGCTGTCATATATCCTACAGTTCACAAGTTTCTTGATAAACTGGGTACTTAAAAATAGAATTCCGATACAAAAATGTGCTAGATTTGTGTACATATTGGGATGTGTCTACACTACAGTAAAACATGTCATCAACACACGTCGGAAACTTATCACATACAAGCCAACAACGGTTGGAAACATGTCAACGAATGTTTGTTCAATGCTGGATAATCGTCTGAAGCACTGGCTAGGTCTAACAAAAAGTAGCTGACATGTATTTAACTTGTTTGTGGTGTGTGTGCGGTAAGGTGCCGACACGTTTTACTGTAGTGAGGACGCAACATATCACTACAATTTTTCCAGCCTCACCTAATAGCAGATCCTGTTCCAGCGACTTCTTAGTGTGTCTGTTTTCAAGAAACTGGTCTGAGGTACTGAGTCTCTATCTTACTTTGGGAGTAAGGCCAATTTGTCTAAAGGCAATGGTATTTGAGCAGCAGAACAGAGAAGTCAGTGAAATTAAGGCTGTCATACCAATGTACTTCAATAATGTCCGCTAGAAAATAAAAACATACTTGGAGTAAAACTGACTAAATTCATTTCCTCTTTTTGTGATAAGTCTTCCAACAGATTTCAAAGACCCAGGAGATGTTGTTCCTTAGGAAACCTCTCAGAAATTATGACCTGAAGTATGTAATTGGCTCCAGAAGTGTAATTAACGGAATACATAAACTCGGTGGCCACATTACCCACTGGTTTATGACGCAGAATAAAATATCAAATTAATCTGTAATATCTTATTTTCCGAGGACTGTTTCCTCGATTTGAGGTAATAGCGCCATTAGCCTTTATTCTTTCAACTAATAAGTTTGGCACCTGAGCAAGAACGTAAGAAAAAGACAATTAAATTTAAGGAAAATTTTGGTTAAATCATTCAATGAAAGTTACGGGAGAATACAGTTACAAACCAGAGACATTTGAAAAAAAGCATATTTACATAGAAAGGTATAATTTTGTATTTGTACAGATGCCCAAAACAATTAATATTATATATATATATATATATATATATATATATATATAATATATATATATATATATATATATATATATATATATATATATATATATATATATATATAGAGAGAGAGAGAGAGAGAGAGAAACTCTTGCTGAGAAATATGGTTGGTTAATGCAATAACAGCTGGGTTGTAGGGGTGGGCGTAATCGGCTATTTATAATCGATTATTTCGATTACTCTCCAGAAATATATTGTAACTAATTATTTTTTATCACTTGAAATGATTACTATATATATATATATACAGTACATTATATATATATATATATATATATATATATATATAATATATATATAATATTGCTATCTGTACAAATACAAAATTATACCTTTCTATTAGATAGTTTACATCCAGTTCTGTAGCTTAACCCTTATGAGAATCTATGCGAATCCGTAGTAGCCTCCTTCTGATAAGGGTGTAAGCTACAGAACTGGATGTAAATTGTCTAATCCAGACCACTCAAATATAAGAAATCATGTTAAAATGTGCAAAACTGATATTAATCATAAAGATTTTTCTATAATAGGACAAGCCCAAAATGAAAATGACCTCAATATATTAGAATCTATTATTATAAAGAAGACGGTCCCGACACTAAATCCTGAAACAACCTCTGTTCAATTGTTCATTGCTTAACCTTTTGTTTATGTTTTTCTTCTCTCGTCCGTTCTTGCTCTTCCTGTGTTCTTTTGTTTTAGTCTTGTTACTGCTACGGTTTAGGTATGTCCTGTGCCTATTCCCCCCGTTTGTATTTGTCTTATAATTTATATATCGATGTTTTAATGTGATTTTTTTGCAAGAAGTTTTTTTAATCATTGCAGCCTTGAAAATGCGACTATAGCAATTGTCGTGAAACGCCGGCATAATAAACGTATTGTAATAATGGTGCCCTTTCCCTTCGCCTTCGAGATTGTATCCTGAGTCGAGACTCACCCTATTAGATATATATATATATATATATATATATATATATATATATATATATATATATATATATATATATGAAATTGGGTGTGTACGGTAATTCCAAGGAAAAAACGATGATTTTTTAGCTCCCGTATAATTCTGGAGAAAGTTCATGGCAACACTGGACTACTGTTGTGCATGTGCATACTGCCCTTGTTCAGACGAGACAAGAATACTTCAAGAATAGTTAACTGTGTACTATAATTATGGCAAAAGAATGAAACAATCTAAGGGCACTGAGACTGTGAGACATGGTAATATTGGTCTACATTTAGTTAATCACACTGTAGGATTAAAGGAAGTGAGGGAGAAGCAATTCATACAGATGGTGATGTTATCAGAGTTGTATTTCAGAGTCTATGGGACCTCGGACGTTTAAAGTTTAGGCCAGATAAGGTAACACTGGGTATAGGTTGGTATAAAGTAATAGGTTGAACATGTTATATAAGACAAATAACCGATTACTTTGCTGAAAGTAATCAGTAATCGCGATTACTAAAATTTGGTGGATTCGCTAACCACTACTGGGTTGTCACTGTTGACTAAAAGGGAGTAATATTAAAGAAAATGGAATATAATTGTTGTAGGTGAATTTGTTCGAACGACAGTGACAAATCTATTATGGTTCTAACACACATTTGCATATGCATGCCGTACAATAGAACATGAAGACAAATTTTGTTAAATGACAATTATAGAGCTTGCTCTCGAGAGCTAAGCTACACAAAAATATCACTACAAGCAAAATATTAAACGGAATACATATTCAGGAGCTCGACGATCACTACCCACTCGTATTTCATTAATTTCTCTTATTAAGAATTTTTATGTTAAATTCAGCTAAAATTGGAATATAATCGCAAATTTTTGAAATTGTATTCAAGAAAGTGTTACTTCTCCATTTAACTATGATTTCATACAACAAAAGTGTTGAACAAATGGAAGTTACAAAGGAAAGAGTGACAAACACGAAAGTGGTTTCGTTCCATTAAGATAGGACTCGCAGGACATCGTGTCCCCTGTGCCAGGTAAGCTCTGATTTCTAGCCCCAGGAAAAGGACTTTGATCATTCGTTTCTCAAACAGCAATTATTGTTCCTCTATCAACGCTAGATTAGATTCATAAATAGCATGGTGGTCGGTCAACTTAAGTGTGTCACAACCGAGGTGGTTGAAACGGGCATGGGAACAATAACCTTCGGTATAATGTGCAAAAATTACTATAATATGCACATTATATATATATATATATATATATATATATATATATATATATATATATATATATATATATATATATATATATATTAGTGCAATATCACACCCCATCACATAATGGGAAATTCTTTGAATGACACAGACTCATTTCATAAACATTTTAAGATTTATTTATTCTCCCACTTGTCAGCGAAAACTCATAATATCAAAACTATGATATAAATATGTGTGGTTGTGTGTGTGTATACGGAAAGAGAGAGAGAGTTCGCTGCAAGTCTGCGTAGCATTTACACAAACTAAAACCGCCAATCGGTAGGCACTAGTGTGGGTGAGATTCAACACTGGAAATCTACCGACCCAATTGCATAATACCTTTGTTCACTCGAATAACTTCCTCCTTTTCTGTAGAATGAATCTGCTGTCTGCCTTAATTACCTTAACAGAAGAAGCAGTGGATGTTATTTTCTGGAGCAGAGTACTATCCAGTTCCTTCCCTCGTTTTCAATTTACCTTCATTCCTTTCTTCGTCCTTTCAGTGTGTCTGTCTCCCTTCCTGCACCCACTCTTCAGCATTTTACTTCATCTGCATTCTCACTTCCTTTCTCCTATCTTGCTGTCCAAATACTCCGACCGGCTCTTTTCAGTACTAAGAGTTGAATGGCCGAAAGTGGCCCAGTGCCTGGCCTTGCAGCCTCATTTTCATAAATCAAAAATGACAACCAGTCACTGTGAGGCAGATATAACAATGGAAACGCAATATGCATCAACTTGGCGAGTGGGAACATCGAGGAAAAAAGAGAAAGAGAGTAAAATAGTTCGCGGAATAATCCCCAGAGGGAGTAAAGGGCAAATAAGGGGAAAGGGAGGGGAACAATTAAGAAAACCAGGAGGAACGGTAAACATTTCTCCAAGTCCCGAGTAGGAATCCAATTTCGGGAATTAAATTCGGAATTTCAAAGTCACCGGAGGTCGTTTACTGTTGCCAGGATTCTCTAGCTCAATTCAACTCACACACTCTCTCTCTCTCTCTCTCTCTCTCTCTCCAGGCTAATGCACCTTTTCAAGACTGATTTCTCTCTCTTCAAAAATCCTTTTTTATTGGCAAGTCGTTTGGCCAGCCACTCAGTGTTCATATTTCTAGCTCGGTAACTTAATTAAATTAACTTATATAAAAGCTTATAATTACAAGTTCACCTTTGTATAAAAACACTACAGTCGGTTATATAAAGCAATCAGACTTAAATCTGACGCTTATTAAAGCAGGCTCTCATAAAAAAAAAAACCATTTCCTCACGACAGCTGTTGAGGGAATGTCATAATTATCAAATGACACAATTATTAAATGACATAATTATTAAACGACACAATTATTAAATGACATACATCATATTTTTTTCCAGATTTTTATAGTCAGATTTTGTCTCATTTATCAACGGGAGAAATGTTCATTACGATTTTCATCTACCCCAAAAATATTCGAGTTAGTGTAGTTAATGTACTTTATGTTCGTCGCGTGCTTAAAATGTCTGTATGTAAATTTGTGAAGTTAAGTCCATTATGTTCAAAATAGTTCTACTTTTGAGGTTCCGTTCATCGAATGCCTATTGTGTTATTTTGTTTGCATTGGAAATTATCTAAGTAATCATAACTTGAAAATATATTTAGAATTATCTGTAGTGTGTTTTTGTTTGTTTGCATTAATAATTATCTAAGCAATTATATCTTCAAAATGTATTTAGGGCTATTCCTAATGTGTTATTTTGTTTGCACTGGTAATTAACTAAGTAATTATATTTTCAAAATATTATTTAGGGCTATTCCTAGTGTGTTATTTTGTTTGCACTGGAAATGACCTAGGTAATCATCTCTTGAAATTACATTTAGAGCTATCCCTACTGTGTTATTTGCTTTGAACTGATAATTATCTAAGTAATCATAAATTGAAAATATATTCAGGGCTATAATCTAGTTTGTTTTGGTAATTATCCACGTAATTATATCTTTAAAATATATTTAGAGCTATCCCTAGTGCTTTATTTCATTTGTACTGGTAACTATCACAGCAATATTTTTTTGTAATCGATTTATTGGTAGTTTTATCTGTCTTTCTTATACATCTTTTTCTTGAATCAGCTTCGTCTCTTTCTACAAACAGGGAAAGTTAATTAACCGGGTACTTATTCAGTCATCTAATTTTGTTTTTGTCTTGGCACATACGGGTAAGTGACCCTTAGAATAATAATAATAATAATAATAATAATAATAATAATAATAATAATAATAATAATAATAATAATAATAATAATAATAATTAGGTTCTATTGAATATTATTGCTACTTCAACTGCATTTATTTTTTAAAAGACTTTTTCTATTTTCCTTATGAGGAAAATAGAAAAAGTCTTCAACAAAACAAAATAAATGCAGCTGAAGCAGCAATAATATTCAATAGAACCTGTTTAAAAGAGGGTCTGCTGCCAAATTATAATAATAATAATAATAATAATAATAATAATAATAATAATAATAATAATAATAATAATAATAATGGTGGTGAAGCTGGCCAAATCTTGATGTAAAAGGCTCCACCCGGATATTCAGTTTAAATGTATATCTTTTGAAATATAATTGTTTTACAACTATTGTAAACCATTAAATACAACAACAGCAACAACAACAACAACAACAACAACAACAGCAACAATAATAATAATAATAATAATAATAATAACAATAATAATAATAATAATAATACACCTGTCGCAGAGAGAGAGAGAGAGAGAGAGAGAGAGAGAGAGAGAGAGAGAGAGCTCGAAAAAACATCCGTTGGAATTTACGTCATCAGAACATATAAAAATCAGACAGATATAGATAAGCAAAGTGCAGTAATTTCATCTAATTTAAATCTGGATGATGAAACAAATAATTCTTCTTCTTCTTCTTCTTCTTTTAACGTGCTTTTTTCCCATTTTTGTATGGGGTAAGCACGATGCCTTCTTTTTGAAGGACTTTTTGATTTGGCTTTGGGGTAGACCTGTGGTCTCGATCGGCTGCCCTGCCTGACATCGCTTAGACCCCGGTAGCGTATGTTTCATGTATCATACCCGACCCAACGCCCTTTCTTCCCAGCAGCGAGAAGTTATTGCGCGGGTATGGCGAGAGTTCGAGACGTGTGAGATGTTTGTTATGTTTTTAGAAGGTGTTGTAGTGGCTTTGTTTCGTGTGTGTATTTAGTCTGTAACATCCATTTGCTTTTTAAGCAAACCTATCCGTTGATTACATATATAATCCCGGGATGTCTACACGGATAGCAAAGTGTCTGCCTCTTTGATCAGTCGGCTGCGGATTTGAACCCGCGCCACAGACCTCTACGAAGTCCGAAGCTGCTGCTGTAACCGACTGAGCCATAGAGGCTCATGGATGATGAAACAAACAATAAAACATAAAAATTACAAAAACACAATAACAAATAACAACATTAACACTAACAGGGAAAATAAATGACAAAACAAGGATATTTATAATACCTTCCCTATAGCCAGCCATCCTAACTCTTATCACTGAGCAAGCACTCCTTATAAAGTAATATATAATGAGTCCATAGGAGAAATAATGAACTTTGGAAAAAAATTGAATTCATATCTGAGTACAGGTATAGTTAGTATTTAACATACAAGTGTATAGAAATATCACTGCAAAATAAATATCTGAACACATACTACCTATACGTCAACAAATACTGGAATATCTGTAATCCATCACACTTGGGTGTCACTTTAAAAACTTTTACATCTACTGCTTAATTACAAACCACTTATACCTATTTTAATAACATATATCTTGCTCGCCCACTTTCTTCCACATTTACCAATACATGCACTTGCGGCTGTTAGATTGCAGCAAAAATATATTAAGATATTAATCTATGAAGCCTTTCAATTTTATGTAACGATACAAGCCACTCCCACTAAACCATGCAGTTGCCAGATAATTCCTGATTTTGGCCTTACAAGAAGTATACCAACAGCAGCCCCCAAATGGCATTGCTCCCTTTTCTAGCTCTGGATACAAACCATGCTCGCCTGAAACTTTAATCATGAATTTTTCAATGGAATGAAAAAGTCAAGACCCAGTTAGATTGCAAACTACCACAAGTCTCGCAACATAGCAAACTGACAGCGGCTTCCGGCTTTAAGAATCAAGCTAGGCTGTTGTAAGAAGGAAAGGTTGCCAACGACTTTATTTTTCTTAACGCAAGATATTAATTGTTGAGGAAGACTGGGCAAGTAAACAAATGGAATAAGATAAGCAGAGAGAGAGAGAGAGAGAGAGAGAGAGAGAGAGAGAGAGAGAGAGAGAGAGAGAGAGAGAGAGAGAGATTTTAAGCAACATTAAAACAACTGTAACAGTTTCACGTTCCCTGTCGAATTTTCATGTCAGTCCTAAAATAATACTAATGAGATTTTGTGTGTGTGTGTGTGTTTGTGTTCCTACGTGACCTTTTCCTTCATCTATTTATTCTTTCTCACTTTCTGATGGATGCTCCTCTTCTTTCTTAAATGACAGACTTCTCATTGTTCTTGTAAAATCTTTACTTCATTACATGCAGCAACACACCTGTATATCACACAATATATTCCCACAATGAATAACCAAAGATCAAAGCTGCCTGATTTAACTTTTTAAAATGCAGAAATGTCTTAAGTTATATATATATATATATATATATATATATATATATATATATATATATATATATATATATGTATATATATATATATATGATAATGAAATTTACTGAGATTCAAAGCCTTTGTCCCGGTGTTTTTCCGGAATAACTTTTTTCTGTGCATTTGACAGAGATATTACTTAATCATAGCATACTTTACATCCCTAACTAATTTTCGGCAGCATTCTTTATTAATTATATTAGAAAAAAGTATATTTATAAGTGTAAAATAAAGCAGCCGAAGCCAGTGGCGGAACACTCTAATGTATGGGTTCAAGGTTATACGTGACGTAAACGCATGGCGTCCCAACTCCTCCCACAAGGTGATGACGACAAACAGCTGTCTCTGAAACTCTGAATGAATATTCGTACCTTGTCAAGGCTTCAAGAATGACGGCTATGATAAGTCATTGTCCCCGTGGTGTGGTTGCAGGACAGCTTTTGTGATTCGACTTGCACAATTGTTTAGAAGTGAAGAGGCCCGTGGCAAACCTTACGTAAGCTTGAAGAGGTAAATGAATAATAGGGCCTTTTTTTGGGTAAGGGGTACACCCGGAAAACCAAGGCTACCAAGTGTTCGTCATTTGTTACTTCCATAAGGCGCAGAAAGATAATTATATATGCTCTATAAAGCAATAGTTGTTGATTTCTTAGAAAAATATAACTTGCGGAACAACATTAAAACTTGCTTTGCCAAAAAAAAAAAAAAGTCATGGGTTATAAGACATCATTGAATGACCTCTATTGGTCCCAGTGCTTGGGCTTAGCCCGAAACGCCATAATCCACCCATTTATTACAATGTCAACTTTCCTCATATGTAATTATGTTAAATAAAGGATCCATGTAAGGGCATGTCATTTCATATGATCGCTCCTGTCCTTTTAGTGACAGAGTAAGACAACGGCTGAATTGTAACATTATAAAGAAAGTTGTTTTCATATTCCACAGAATATTACCGGCATGGTAGTTCGAGTGTTGGTAGGCTTTTACATACCAAGACTGCTTGCACACACTAAAAAGTATAAGTATACTCGGCCCTTCAATTTGCTCACTTGAATGATTCTCAATTGAAATTGATGACTTGGCAGATCATCCAATTACGACCTATAATAAGCAACTGTTTGTCTCTAAGATTAGACAAAGTGATTCTGGACTCATAAAACCTGATAATAATAAGCGAGTGAAAATATTAACACGCGACCTCATGGCATAAATCCTATATACTACTACTACTACTACCACTACTACAAAGTGTAAACAAGGAGTATTGGTTGTATTTCACTGTTGCCAAAGGTTGAGACTTTTTCACGAATAGCCAATTATCCATCGAGGAGGAGGCAAGTTAATGACGTCATAAGTTACGTCATTATATCTTCGAAAGACATTCCTCTGAGTTTGCTGGCGATGTCTACAAGAAGTCGGCGTTACTCTTATAATTACCAGAATTATGCAACTTTCGTAATACAGAATACAGTCAAAAATTAGGTAGGGATGTAAGATAGCCTGTGACAAAGTGTCATCTTTTGTCAGGTACGTTGATCAAATTTTATTCCGGAAAAACACCGGGGCACCGGCTGTGAATCTCATAGTAGGTCTTTAAGACCGACCTTTGAAAATGAGTAAGAGACCGAGAATCAAGACTGCGTTGGTTCGCAGATACTTCTGCAGCTGTTGTCTGATGAGGCTGGACAGTGGAATAGCTACAGAAATCTTTTGTTTTTATTTCCATTGCGTGATACGATAGCGATTTCGAGCATTTTCTGAGAGAAACATTACTGATGGTACCCAAGAATTAAGTGTCAGCTTGTTCATTTGAACTGAATACAGAATTTAGGCCAAAGGCCAAGCACTGTGACCTATGAGGTCATTCAGCGCTGAAACGGAAACTGACACTAAAAGGTGTGAAAGGTGTAACAAGAGGAAAACCTTTTGCAGTTGCACTATGAATCAACTATTAGGAGAGGGCGGAAAATAAGATGGAAGAAAGAGAATATGAAAGGAGGTACAGTAAAAGAAACGAAAGAGGTTGCAGCTGGGGCCGAAGGCACGCTGCAAAGCACCTTAAGTAATGCCTACAGCGCACCCCCACGAGGTGCACTGACGGCACTAACCCCCTACGGGGATCAGCTTGTTCAACCAAGAGCTTTGAGCGATCTTCTACAATTAAACCCATTCTTCTCATACCTACCGATTTGTTTATAAGCTGACGACATACCTTATAACCATCCGCTTTTGTTCTTCAAAAGTAACTTCAAAACAAGCGCGCGTTTAGCTCGGTCTCTTTCCAATGTAACTGACGGTGCAATGCACGCGTCCTTGAGAGAATTTTTCCTTTTACGACAACTGCACCTCCGAGATTGGTCTCCATATCGTGGCAAAAACTTGAGCCTTTTACCTTGAATTCATTCCCGAGCTCCAGATGTCCAACAGGACTTCTTACAGACAATGTTGACAATAATAATGTCGACAATAATGTTGACAATAATGTTGACAACCAGGGACAAGTACCTCCTCAACACAGGGAGCTTAAAGCTTCCTCTCGCCAGGATGCATCTAGAAAGTAAGAAAGGAACTGGCTTAAGCCCAATCTTTCTCTTCTCCGGGATAAAAAGGGGCGCCCCCGTGTAGAGGGTTTCACCTCATAATGCCACTCTCCTTCTTCTTTTCTTCTTCCTTAATAAATTGAATTCTTTTCCCCTTTGAAACTCGGGATGTAGAGGCATCCGCAAGGGGTGTATAATCTCCTGTAGGATGGAGATGAAAATCTGGGAGGAAGGATATCCAGGAATCCTTGTTATTGAGTTTTCAGTATTTTTCTTTTTTTGTTTGTTGCATTTTCTGTCTCTTTGTTGGGTTAGCATAACGAGTGTGACGACCTGTGTAGTAATGCCCATGATATACATACAGAAATCATATATGTATAAGCATATATATATATATATATATATATATATATATATATATATATATATATATATATATAACTTTATCAAATACACAATTGTTCTGTGTAAATGTGTATATATATATATATATATATATATATATATATATATATATATATATATATATATATATATATATAATTAGACAGGTAAATGTGGCAGGTTGCAGCAGCCAGTGGCATGGGACTTGCAACATCATCTCAAAGCACTGCTGGAATCTGGAAGGTTTGCACCTTCTGCCCCCATACCATTATCCAGGGGGAAAAAAATAACAATATATATATATATATATATATATATATATATATATATATATATATATATATATATATATATATATTGTACTACAGTTGGATGCCATGGTCCAGTGGACCATCATCTGATTTCTTGTTCACAACAAGAAACTGGTTGGGGCCTAGAGAGAATGTTAAAAAAAAACTTGACTTTGATGTAAACGGAAAATATTTACTTTTATAATAAACTTGTAATTTTGGATCTTATACAATGTTAATATTGGCCTTTATTTTCCTGTGTAAATACTGTTTTTTTTAGAATATTTTTTATAATAATGTTAAGATAAACGTTTTCATTAATTTGCCAATATATGTTTTTTATATTATTTGATATTTTCAGTTCAAGTCTTTTCCTTCCAATGAGAGAAAGTGGCGAAGACATGTAGAATATCACTCCCACTACGAAGCCAACAACAGATGATATTATTATATTATTATTATTATTATTATTATTATTATTATTATTATTATTATTATTATTATTATTATTCAGAAGATGAACCCTATTCATATGGAACAAGCCCAAGGGGGCCAGTGACTTGAAATTCAAGCTTCCAAAGAATATGGTGTTCATTTGAAAGAAGTAACAGAATTTAATATAAAATACAGAAAGAAGAGAGCACTTATTCAAAAGAAAAAATAAATTACCAAGTCAATAAATAAATAGATAAAATGTAAGTAAATTATTAAAATACAAGAATTGTATTAGGGTAGTAATGCATTGCATCTTCGCTTGAACTTCTTTAGTTCCAATTGCCGACATATTCAGGGAGGCTGTTCCACAGGCCAACGGTGCGATGAGGTATAAAGGACCTCTGGAACTGAGAAGTTCGACAGCGAGGCACATTTATTGCATATTGGTGCTGTGTCGAGAAAAAGGGGATCAGGGATCGATTGTGAATGTGAAAGATCCCTATTAAAATACAGCTTATGGAGAGGATTTTTATTTAAATAATACCCGACAGATCTGATCTTGTTTGTCCTGGGTGACAGTGGGGAAGACATGACGCACCCACACCCCTGCAAACCGGCTTGTCCGGCCCGGGTGGGGCAGAGTAAGTAGGAGAATGGGAGGGTAGGGAAAATATCCACCCTCCTCCTACAAACCTCTTTGTCCGCCCTGGGTGGGGGCGGGGTAGGTTGGGGAATGGGAGAGTAGAGAAGATATCCAACCTCCTCCTGCAAAGCTGTTTGTCCGCCTAGGGTGGGGGCAGGGTAGGTAGGGGATCGGGAGGGTAGGGGAGACAGCAGCCCCGGGTTCCAGCGCGCGTAGCATGCGCCAACAAGCTTGTACCAAATAAAGAACAGAAAACGTTCATAGCCATTAAGATAAAGGTACAACAAAGTAAGAACACTCTCTAACTGTTAAGACAAGGACATAATTAATTAATTAATCAACATAACCAGAATGCCATAATTATCCTCTCTGAAATTCTAGTTAGCTTTCGGAATAATAGCTCCTCGAAGGCAGCTCTCTCTCTCTCTCTCTCTCTCTCTCTCTCTCTCTCTCTCTCTCTCTCTCTCTCTCTCACGAAGTCATCATATTAATCCGAAATTATGTTGTAAAGTCAGATTCCCAGGAGACTCTTGTGTGAATTGCAGTTAGATTATGGAATGAAGAAGGATGAAAAGCGGAGACTAAGATTGCTGGAATGGTCTTCGTGGAGAGAGAGAGAGAGAGAGAGAGAGAGAGAGAGAGAGAGAGAGAGAGAGAGAGAGAGAGAGAGAGAGAGAGAGAGAGAGTTGAAAATGGAATAACCTGAGAAAAGTATAAATAATCATTTCCAAAATTCCAGTATGGGTCTTCACAGAGAGAGAGAGAGAGAGAGAGAGAGAGAGAGAGAGAGAGAGAGAGAGAGAGAGAGAGAAAGAGAGAGAGAGAGAGTTAAAAATGAAATGCTCCGAGAAAAATATCATATAAGTATGCAGATTAACACGAATATAAACCAGCAGTATCGTCATTTCCAAAATTCCAGTATGGGTCTTCACTACGAGAGAGAGAGAGAGAGAGAGAGAGAGAGAGAGAGAGAGAGAGAGAGAGAGAGAGAGAGAGAGAGAGAGAGAGAGAGAGTAATATTCCCAAGCGAATCTTATGCCGTGACAGGTTCATCAACACCGCTACTAGGAGATGTAAGAAAAAGAACGCTGTCGAATCTCTATAAAAACAACGCTAGCGAATCTCTATAAAGACAACGCCGTCGAATCCCTATAAAAAACAACGCTGTCGAATCTCTAGAAAGTTCAGGAAAAGATTTTTTTTTATATTAAACCAACAACTTATTCAGTCTTGCTGATTTGCCGACGTTCAAATGGCTCATTATTGTGGAAAAGTGCCAAGTTCTTTCATTGTTTAATGTGGGGTACGATGCAGACACAACCTACAAACGATCTTCTGATATAAGTTCGCTAGAACAGCGTATGAAAAGAGATGAACAAAATTCTGAATGGAGAAGTATGCGTTTAAAATTGTGACAGGAACCTTAATAGAAAAAAAAATAAAATGTATGGAAAATCATCAATGGAAACGTAAGCAAAAACATGAATGAAAACGTAAGCAAAAACAATGAATGGAATAGTAGGCGAAAACAATAAACAGGGAAGTATGCAAAGACAGTGAATGGGAACGTATGAGACAAAAAAAAGAAACATGAATTGAAACGTTATCGACAAAAACAAGAATGAGTATTTAAAGAAAAAAAAAACAATTAACGGAACGTAAGCAAAAACAATGAAAAAAAAACGTAGGCAAAGCAATGAATGGAAACGTATTCGACAAAAACAAGAATGAGTATGTAAGAAAAAAAAACATTTAATGGGAACGTAAGCAAAAACAATGAATGGAAACACAAGCAAAAAATAATGAATGGAAACGTATTCGACAAAAACAAGATGAATATGTAAGAAAAAAAAAACAATTAATGGGATCGCATTCGACAAAAACAAGAATGCATATGTAACGAAAAACATGAATGGAAACATATGAGAAAAAAAAAGAATGAATATGTAAGGGAAAAAACAGTTAATGGGAACGTATAAGACAAAAACAAGAATGAATATGTAAGGAAAAAACCCCAATTAATTGGAACGTAGGCTAAGCATAAACAATGAATGGAACCGCAGGAAAAATCAATAAATGGATCCGTACTAAAAACAAATGAAAACGTAAGCAAAAACATGAATGAAAACTTAAGCAAAACCATGAACGAAACCGTAAGCAAAAACACGAATGAAAACGTTTTGCTCAACGTGAGCGGAAACGTTCCACAGCCTGAATTCAGAAGAGGGAAATTCCCCATACTAAGGGCCGTGGAAGGCGGCGGCTAGCCTATTCTTGCATGCTTTATGCGTCGTCGGGCAGACCAATTACCCATAATCCTTAATAATCCTAATAATCCCCCTTCATCATTAATAATCCCTCTCCGGGGTGGTGCGTAGCCGCCTCCTCCGCTGGGAGTCAAAAGGGATTCGCAGACGAAGGCGCCATAATTTGCCGGAAGAAGATGGCGATTTGGGATTTGTATCTGGATTTCAAGGAATGAAGGGGTGCATAGGGGGACTTTGTATAGAGGGATTCTGTATAGAGGGATTCTGTATAGAGGGATTCTGTATAGGGGAATATTGCATGGGGGGATTTTATACAGGGGGATTTTGTATAGGGAGATTCTATATAGGGGGATTTTGTATAGGGGGATTTTGCATAGGGATATTTTGTATAGGGGGATTTTGTATAGGGGAACTTTATATAGGAAGATTTTGTTTAGGGGGATTTTGTATAGGGGATTATGCATGGGGGATTTTGTATAGGAGGATTTTGCATAGGGATATTTTATATTGGGGATTTTGTATAGTGGGACTTTATATAGAGGGATTCTGTATAGGGGGATTCTGTATAGGGAGATTCTGTACAGGGGAATATTGCATGGGGGGATTTTATACAGGGGGATTTTGCTTAGGGAGATTTTGTATAGGGAGATTCTGTAAAGGGGGATTTTGCATAGGGATATTTTGTATAGGGGGATTTTGTATAGGGGGACTTTGTATAGGAAGATCTTATTTAAGGGGATTTTGTTTTTATGGGGGTTTTGCATGGGGGATTTTGTATAGGAGGATTTTGTATAGGGATATTTTGTATAGGGGGATTTTGTATAGAAGGATTCTGTATAGGGGGATTCTGTATAGGGAGATTCTGTATAGGGGAATATTGCATGGGGGATTTTATACAGGGGGATTTTGCATAGGGAGATTTTGTATAGGGGGGTTTTGTATAGGGAGATTTTGTTTAGGGGGATTTTGTTTAGGGAGATTTTGCATAGGGAGATTTTGCAAGGGGGATTTTGTATAGGGAATTTTGTATAGGGATATTGTATAGGGGGATTTTGCATAGGTAGATTTTGTATAGGGGGACTCTGTATAGGAGAGTTTTGCATAGGGAGATGTTATAAGGGGATTTTGTACAAGGGGATTTCGCATAGGGAAATTGTTTTTTGTACAGGGGGATTTTGTATGGGGAGATTTTGCATAAAAGGATTTTCCATTGAGAGATTTTGCATATTTAAGGATTCACTACTGAATGAAACGGGAAGTGTATATGTACGTTTATTTGAATTGTGTGTGACAGCGATGATCTACTTCTCTCTGCTACAGGTAAACAAACTTTCACTCATGATGATTTATGACAAAGGTATTCCTGAAAGGTAAGTGAAATAAATGTGTAAGTACAATATGTATGTATGTATGTGTGTGTGTATATATATATATATATATATATATATATATATATATATATATATATATATATATATATATATATATATATATATATATATATATATACTGTACATATATATAGATATATGTATTTATGTTATATCTCCTATTAGCAAAGATAATTACAGTTTTCATTCTGCCACTGAAATTTAAATCATTCAAGGGAACCTTCCTCATGAATTGACAAGCCATTTTCATAAAACGGTTTTTTCGCAATCATATATATATATATATATAAATATATATACATATATATATATATATATATATATATATATATATATATATATATATACATATATATATGTATATATACCTACCTTTATCCTCCCTGTCTAAATGGATATTCAAGATGTCGGCAAAACCCGCCTAATTAGGCTACTATTTACATCCCTTTCCCAGATCCTACAGTAACCCTGGCGGAATACCATCGCCATATGTAATCAGCATCAGCTGGGACTTGATCATAAAAGAAATTAGCATATGCAAATTTAATTTCGTCTCGTTCAGATTCCCAGAAGTATTAAGCCGGATTCTAACGCAACGGCGGCGCGCCAGATTATAAATTAAAGCGTAATGTATGACTTCGCTTGTTGATGGATCGGTCAGGGGAGCTTTTCACGGCGTTCCAATAATGAGTGGAAAAAGAGAATAAAGCTCTGAGGAATGAAAGAGCAATAGTAACTCTTTCCACAGTAAGAGTGAAAGTACAGTCGAGTTCCCGGGATTATTTTCAGCGGTATCAACAAATTGCACATAGTGTAACCCTGGGTGGATGATTAGCACGGGACTGGCTAATCAATCAAGCCTGGGGTCACTTATAATTAAATCTCGTTATTACTCATCCGCCACTTCTTAATTGATTCTCCTTTTAAAACTGACAGTTACCTGGGTAAGTGCTACTAACAACTGTTTAGCTTTATATCTTGCTTCCAAGCCAAAAGGGTTATATCAACGGTAGAGGATATAAACAAGTATATAAATTCTATTTAACGTGAAAGCTCGCATACAGGGCGTTCTCTCTCTCTCTCTCTCTCTCTCTCTCTCTCTCTCTCTCTCTCTCTCTCTCTCTCTCTCTCTCATATAGGGTGTCCTCTCTTCTTTCTCTCTCCCTCTTTCATGTAGTGTTCTCTCTCTCTCTCTCTCTCTCTCTCTCTCTCTCTCTCTCTCTCTCTCTCTCTCTCTCTCTCTGTCATATAAATTGTTCTCTCTGTCTCTCATATAAGGTGTTCTCTCT
>NC_089788.1:69332719-69335219 GCF_040412425.1 Macrobrachium rosenbergii | reverse complement strand
AAAAGTTTAACAGCAAGATAAACCGAAAATTATGAAGAATCTAATTCTAATAAAATGTTCCTCTACTGACTTACTTCCAAAACAAACATGCGCTGAGGTGTGAAGCTGGGACATAAACATGAAATATGTTGAAGTGTTACGTTGACCTGGACTAGGTCTTACGTGGGATATTTATCAAATGCCCGTGGGTCACACGAGTGTGACAATGAGAGAGAGAGAGAGAGAGAGAGAGAGAGAGAGAGAGAGAGAGAGAGAGAGAGAGAGAGAGAGAGAGAGAGTTTGTGTGTGTGTAATGGACGGCAAAGACTAAGTCATACTTCCGAGTCGAAAGCGGATTTACAGTTACGTAAGACCTTATATTTTCTCTTTAGTCGTCAGCTATGCGAATTATTTTTCATAAACCATTAGAACTGAACCCATTGATGTTATATAAAGAATTTTCCATTAACCATCTGAAAGGAATCAATTACCAGCACCAATTATATCCCATTACGAACTATATATATATATATATATATATATATATATATATATATATATATATATATATTATAAATTTATATATATGTATATATATATATTACATATATATATAAATTTATATAATATATATATACCTTTATACACACACATATAAATATATATATATATATATATATATATATATATATATATATATATATATATACATATATATATATATATACATATATATATACATATATATATATATATACATATATATATATATATATATATATATATATATATATATAAATATATACATATATATATATATATATATATATATATATATATATATATATATATATATATATATATATATATATATATATATACCCATTAGTCACAGTATCAAAACCACACAGTACCGTCACGGACTAAATCTCTTCCCGGATACTAAAATAAAGCCGCAATTAATTTAAGTGAGCAGGTTTTTTATCATCATTATTATCCATACAACAATGTACTACACTCGGCGGGATGGCTTCGCAGGGGAGACTTTTTTTCGTGCTCAAACAAATGCGGAGCAGTAATTGGATTTGTCATTGTCAAGCAAATCCACTTATGACAATATTCCCTCCCGTGAAATACGTCTCTCTCCCCCTTTTTTTTGGCAACAATGGGATTCCAATGTTATCGCATTAACTGCTGCAGCGCTATTTTCAGATTCGAGCTCTATACATACGTACATACTCTTACATATAGACATATACACATATATCATAAATATATAGATATACACACCTACAATGTCTTTTCTTCGGCGTCGGTGACCCTGGTAGTTGTGACGCCAGATAACTCTCAATTAATCAATCAATCAATGTCTTTTCTATATATACATTTATATACATAAAATTTAAGATATAGCTAAAAAAACCATGAATTCAATGAAATCTGTATGTGAAAAACTTTGCCCCAAAAGCATTTGTATATAAAAACATAACACAAACACACACACACACACACACACACACACACACACACATATACATATATATATATATATATATATATATATATATATATATATATATATATATATATATATATATATATATGTAAATGACTGTGAAATATTTTCTGTTAAAACAGAATTCCATCAAATATGAGGAGCCCATAAAAACACCAAAATGTGGAGAATAAAGGCTATATTTGCCTGAGGAGAGACAGTTTGGTCTCTGGAATATAGCCTTTATTTTCCACATTTTGGCATTTTTATGGGCTCCTTATATTTGATATATATATATATATATATATATATATATATATATATATATATATATATATATATATATATATATATATATATATATATATATCATAGAGGTGGCTCTTGAAGGTGTTAATCCCACGGTTCTAGGCTGCAACCCACAAGAGTCGACTCACCTAACAAATACCTCACCACTACTTTGGGCCAAAAAGGGGTATAACGTATTATTTCTGACACGGGCCTGCCTGAGCTTCCTCGTACGGGATCGATCTCGGGATCTGATGGTTTTACAATATATATACAGTATATATATACATACTGTACACACACACACACACACACATATATATGTATGTATATTACACACACAAATAATGCATTCTACTTTTCTTAAGAAACGTTTCCTTTAGAGCTGCTCTTATTATTTAGTTTTGTATTTATTATTTTGTTAATCTATTCATGTATTGATAAATCTTTTAAAGTTATTTTTCCATAGATGAATGATACCTTCTTTATTTCTGTAGTTTCCATTACCTTCTGTTACTCCTTTCTAATGAACACCATGTTCTTTGTAAGCCTGAATTTCAAGTCAATGGCCCCTGCGGGCTTGTTCCACATGAACAGGGTTTATCTTTTGAATAATAATAATAATAATAATAATAATAATAATAATAAATAATAATAATAATAATAATAATAATAATAATAATAATAACAATGATAATAATTAATATCTATTTTTTAGTAGCTTTCTTTATAGTTAAC
>NC_089788.1:69305219-69315219 GCF_040412425.1 Macrobrachium rosenbergii | reverse complement strand
TATATATATATATATATATATATATATATATATATATATATATATACACACACATTACGGCCGTAACTTTATGTGCACGAGAGAGAGAAGGGGGAGCTGTAACAAAGAGGGGGCCCATACCGACCAGCCATGACAAAAGACTGAATATAAGAAAAAAAAAACAATGGAACCGGATGTAGAAATAATGCGAGGGATGAGAAGCATTATTGATTTCACAACCTTTTTTTTTTCACTGAGACTGACGGAAGTTCTATTTGAAGCTTCGGTATACACTTTTTCGTCGGTATACTTACTTTACCTTTAATTTTTGATTTTTTTTTAATTAATTTTGAGTTATTTCTGTTATCTTGTGCTTTTATTATTCTTGCTAGGTATATTAGTAGTGTTTTTTTTATTATTACTATTGTATAGTTGGTTCTATTCTTTTGGCTATAATTATTGACGTAACAGATGAGGTTTTTCTTAAGTTTTCGTTCTCTCTTCTCTGTTCTTCAGAAGATGAACCCTATTCATATGGAACAAGCCCACCACAACACAGGGGCCACTGACTTGAAATTCGCTCTTCCAATGAATATTATGGTGCTCGTTAGATAGAAGTGACGGAGGATAATGGGAAATACGGAAAGTATAGATCACGTACGATTACTTATCAAAAAAAGAATAACTTAACCAATTAATAAATAAAAGGATGAAAATGTAAAAAACATTATTAAAATACAAGGAGAACTTATTCTTCACCAGATGAACCCTGTTCAATTGGAACAAGCCCCCAACAGGGGCCATTGACTTGAAATACAAGCTTGCAAAGAATATGGTGTTCATTAGAAAGAGGTAACAGGGGGTAATGGGAAATACAGAAAGAAGGGATCACTTATTGAAAAAAAAAACATTCATAAATAAAGCAATAAATAGATAAAAATGTAGGTAAATGATTAAAACACAAGAAGAATTCATTCTTCAGAAGATGAACTCTACCCATATGAACAAACCCACAGGAGCCACTGACTTGAAATTCAAGCTTCCAAAGAATATGAAGTTCATTACAAAGAAGGGATCTTTCCTAGATAGTGACCCCAAGGGTTTTAACCCGGTACGTATCCACCTTAGCGGCGTGTTTAGTACACCGTGAAAACATAAACAAAAGACTGTAAATATCATAAAGATAATGACCCCCCAAGAAATATTAGTTCTAGATGACCCCCGAAAACCCCTGTGGGTCACTATCGAGGAAAGATCCGAAAGAAGTAACAAGGTAATGGGAAATAGAGAAAGAAATCGTTATTATAACAGACAAAATAAATTTTAAAAATTATATATAGATAAAAATGTGTAGTCAATTATCGAGATACAACGAGAACTGCATAAGGGTCTGTAAAGCATTGCAACTTCGCTTGAACTTTTCACGTTCCAACTGCAAGACATCCTCAGGAAGCCTATTCCACAGTCCAACGGTCTTTTGGTCAGTAAAAGCAAATTACCGACGTCCACCCTGAATAAGGCTCCATCTGCAATGACGAAGCCTATTTCTTTCATAAGCGAAACTCGTATAACAATTTATTCAAAATCAGCAAAGACTTCATGTCCACTTTCCTCACGGTATCACGCACGCGACTTCCTAAATTGAACAAAATTTATTCTTATTATTATTTCAGTAGATGAAACCTGTTCACACAGAGAAAGCACACAGGGGCCACTGACCCGAAGTTCAAGCTTCCAAAGAACGTTGGTTTCAACCCCCCACCGCAGACCCCACACTGCAGCAGTAACTGATCATGATACAGAGCCAGTGATTTTTCATCGCCCTGGGGGAGACGCAAACCCGCAACATCTGAGTGGCATGCCACGACACTGACCACCATACCAGCAACAAGGGAAACAAGGGAAATTAACAAAACACGCCTATTAAATATAACGATGTCATTTTTCTCTATTTATTGAGAAAACATTTTTTTAGGAATTAGCTAAAGATGGAATCAAGTCTAATGCAACTGTATTATGCAATCCAATTCAAAACAACATTAGGAGTCTTCGTAACATACGTGGACAAGTAAGCTTACATATATGTGTGTGTATATATATATATACATATATATACATATATATATATATATATATATATATATATATATATATATATATATATATATATATATATATATATATATATATATATATATATATATACAGAGAGAGAGAGAGAGAGAGAGAGAGAGAGAGAGAGAGAGAGAGAGAATAATTACACGGCAATAACACGCTTCCCTTAAATGTACCTTTCCAGCGAGTTCTTTGCTAATGAAGTAAATTAATCAAAAATAAAAGAGTTAATTGCACCATCTACCTACATCGAACATTTCACCATCATTTTATTTTCAGCCTTAACACACTATGCCCTAAGTACGTAATTACCGCTCTAATTCTCTCGTTCCCTTTATATTTTGAATTAGTGCTTCCGTAACATACGGACGACTGGATCTATTCTGTCGCAATCGTAACAAAAAGACTGCTGGGAAATGGAAACTTCAGTTTGTTATGCAGGCAGAAATTAATTGGGATCTATGTAAGGGAGAAAAAGGAAAATATTTCTCTCTCTCTCTCTCTCTCTCTCTCTCTCTCTCTCTCTCTCTCTCTCTCTCTCTCTCTCTCTCTCTCTCTCTCTCTATATATATATATATATATATATATATATATATATATATATATATATATATATCTCAGTAATGTGAAATCTCACTGATATATCACCTGCCTTCCATAAGCCCACCCAACCTACTTTACAATCGATTTGGTCATCCATATTAGCAGGAGAAAAAAATTAGCGTTATTTAAACAGAAAGCTTGACTGAAAATCACTGCAATGTATTTTGCTCACCCGACATCAGGAAAAAAAGGGAGAACCATTTTTGCTAACGAAAACATAACTCGTTTACTTTTTCAACTTTATGTGGTTTTAAAAATTATATATAAATGTTCTCTGGGTCATGGTTGTATCAGAGACCACCGGGGGCTTGTGACTTAGTCGTGGATGAAATATGGACTCTGGGACTTTGGTTACTAGCTTGGAGAGAGAGAGAGAGAGAGAGAGAGAGAGAGAGAGAGAGAGAGAGAGAGAGAAATTTTTCCCACCGAATTTTCTTTGCATGAGATTTGCCTGCATGACCTGACAAAAATACAGAGAGAGAGAGAGAGAGAGAGAGAGAGAGAGAGAGAGAGAGAGAGAGAGAGAGAGAGAGAGAGAGAAAAATTTTTTCCACCGAGTTTTCCTTATATGAGGTTTGCTTTTATGATCTAACAAAATGAGAGAGAGAGAGAGGGAGAGAGAGAAGGAGGTAGATTTGATAAGGATAAGGGGGAGGGATAGATCATGCATTTATAAGCAAAAAACACTGTAAGTTGTGTGAAAAACCCTAAAGGACATACAATTACTTTTTATTTATCTTTAAGTAAGATCAATTTACAAAACATTATCTGAACTTAAGATCTTCTATCTCACTCGACAGGAATTCGCCGAAATTCAGGGAGAGATTATAGTTTTATACTTCTCAAGTCAGAATCAGTAATGAAACTAATTGAAACATCACCTACAAGATGACTGGTACACCATGCACGGAAATGCAAGTGGCGTTAGATCTTAAATAAAAAAGATATATATATATATATATATATATATATATATATATATATATATATATATATATATATATATATAATATATATATATATAATATATGTATATATATATATATATATATATATATATATATATATATATATATATATATATATATATATATATATATATTTATTTATTTATATACTGTACATGTATAATGTATGCATGATTGTATAATGGAAGTAAATGAGACATCATCCTGGAATAGCCTGTTAAGATACAAATAATAATAATAATAATAATAATAATAATAATAATAATAATAATAATAATAATAATAATAATAATAATAATAATAATATAATATAATAATAATAATACGAGGCAAGTTTTGCTGAATAAAATGGCTGCATTTTGCGAATTGATTTTATACTGAGTTTTCTCAATTCTTCTAATAATTCGCTTTTTCTGCACATCAATATTAGTCAATAATTGGTCAATGTTCATATTTCGATGGACAAAACAGCGTATTTCTTACAGCAGAAATTCTTTATTTTAAAGCATTACAGCAGGTTACTGAAACATGGGATGTACATCCGTAGATTTTCATGAAGGTATTTTCAGTGGTATATAGTTTTATACATTCAGAGGTACTCTATTATGACACATGAACAAACAGACAAACCGGGCTACACCCTAACCTCCACAGGTAAATTCTACCTGTCCTGAGACCGACCAATTTCAAATCAAGGGGCGAAGCGGCAACTCCCACCTGACTTTGAAGAGACGAAGCCTTGTAAAAGCCCAGATTAACCAAAGGCTTCGGTTGTTGGTGAATACACGACGTCAGTCAACTCTATCAGAGGTGTTAAAGGTGTTTTCTTAAGGTTCCGTTAATCGCTGGTTAATAATCTTGGCGATTTTTGTCATTCTGAGTTTAGGATTAAGGATTTACCGTCGTGTGACATCGGTTTTGAGAGGTGGTATTTCTTTGATAACCGATAACGTAAGGATTTATTGACTGAAAAATTATGTTGCGTATATTGATTTGTTGGTTGTTTATTCTGATGTTGCGTATATTAATTTACTCATAGTTTATTTTGATGTCTCGTATATTGATTTACTGACTTAATTTTGATTTTTTGTATAATGGTTTACTGAATGTTAATTTTGATGTTCCTTATATTAATTTACTGACTTCTAATTTTGATGTTGCATATATCAATTTATTGACTCTTTATTTTGATGTTTCATATATTGATTTACTAACTTAATTTTGATGTCGTGTATATTGATTTACTGACTGTTAATTTTGATGTTGCTTATACTGATTTACTGACTGTTATCATCATCACCATCATCATTCATCATCAACATCATCATCATCATCTTGAAGGTCATTATCAATATCAAAACAGCAATATCTTCAAGATCATCATCATATTTTCATCATCAACATCATACATATACTTATTATCATAACCAGTATTATGTTCACCATTGTCACCATAACAATCATCAGAAACAAATTCACTATCAGTACGTTCGCCATCCTCACCATATCTATCTATCATCATCATCACCATACTCAGTAACATCATTATCACTATCATCAGCAAAACGTTTACCGACCGCAGTCGCCATTATCATCACCATCACCATATCAACGTCAAACTCTCACCATCATCACCATATCGATCATACCAACGTCATACTCTATCACTATCATCAGCAAAACTTTCACCACGACATTCACAATCATCATAATAATCACCATCATCACCATATCTATCATATCAAAATCACACTATCATTATCATGAGCAAACCTTCCACCAACCGCAGTCACCATCATCATAACCATCACCATTGTCACCTTACCTATCGTATCAACATCATGTTCTCTTCGCCATTGTCACTGTATCCATCACACCATCATGCTCTCTTTATCACTATCATCAACACAACTCTCACCACCACAGTCACCATCATCATAATCATCACCTTGGTCGCCATATCTATCACATCAACACATACCCAGTAACATCAATATCACTATCAGCGTCAAAACTTCCACTGACTTTAGTCACCATCATCATCAACATCATACTCGGTCACATCATGATCACCATACTCAGCAAAATGCTCACCGCTACAGTCACCATCATCACCATATATATCACATCAACATCATACCCAGTAACATCATGATCACTATCATCAGTAAAATTTTTACTGACCGCAGTCACCACTGTCATCGTTACCATCACCATCTTCACCATATCTATCACATCAACATCATACTCTATCACTGTCATTAGCAAAACACTAACACAGTCACCATCATCACCATATGTATCACATCATCATCATGCCCGGTAACATCATGACCACTATCATCAGCAAAACTTTTACCGACCGCAATCACCATCATCATCACCACCTTCACCATATCTATCACATCAACATCATACTCTCTTTATCACTATCACTATCATCAACAAGAGACTCACCACCACAGCCACCATCATCGCCATATGTATCACATCAACATCATACCCAGTAACATCAAGATCACTATCATCAGCAAAATGCTCACTACTACAGTCTCCATATCTATCACATCAACATCATACCCAGTAACGTCAAGATAACTATCATCAGCAAAACTTTTACCGGCTGCAGTCACCATCATCATCATCACCATCATCATCACCATCTTCATCATATCTATCACATCAATACACTATCAGCAGCAAAACGCTCACCACTACAGTCATCATCATCACCATATCTATCACATCAACATCATGATCAGTATCATCAGGAAAACTTTAACCGACCGCAGTCACCATCATCATCACTGTCACCATCACCATGATCACCATAAACGATGACGGAATACGAATCGCACACGTTTGCACAGCGACCGACCGAGTGATGAATGGCTATGTTAAGGGACTCATAAATCACGTGTCACTTCTTGTCCTAATCACTCTGCCGGAGGAGGAGGAGGAGGAGGAGGAGGAGGAGGAGGAGGAGGAGGAGGAGGAGGAGGAAAAGAAGAAGAAGAAGAAGAAGAAGAAGAAGAAGAAGAAGAAGAAGAAGAAGAAGACACTTCAATTCTCACAAGAAAAAAACTAAGCATATTTTATAAGGATCGGGTTGATCAGACTATCCCAGTAGGATACATACATAAGTATCCTTGTAGGATACGTTCATATGTATCCTAATAGGATACTTTCATATGCATCCTTGTAGGATACATACATATGTATCCTAGTATGGTACAATTACATACATATGTATCCTTGAAGGATAAAATTACAAACATATGTAGTCTAGTAGGATACATACTTCATAAGATCACGTCGAGTCGGATGTATACTTTGAGAGATCGTGTCCGGGTGGAATACATAACTCTCAAGGTCGCCTTCAACAGAATACACATTCTGTTAGATCGTGTCAAGCGGAGTACATAATTCGTTAAGTCTCATCAAATATAATGAATGATCTAATTCACACATATTATTATTTAGTCTTAACACAGAGTGCTTGGCTTGGCTCGGCTTGGCTTAGGTTGGCTTGGCTTGGTTAGCAGAGTACTTGGCTTGGCTAGCTGTGTACTTGGCTTGGCAAGCAAAAGGCCAGGCTTTGCCTGGCTTGGCTTGTAGAGGTCTTGGCTTGGACTGGTTGGCTTGCAGAGAACTTGGCTTACATTGAAGATGGCTTGGCTAGCAGACTGCTAAAAAAAAACGGCTTGTCTTGGCTCAAACAGGTCTTAGTTTGGATTGTTGACTTGCAGAGGGCTGGGCTTGGTTTGGCTAGCAGAGGGCCTATCTTGGCTTGGCCTGGCTTGGCTTGGCTAGCAATGTAGACATTACTAAAGGGTGTTTGCAGCAATCCTTCGGCCCCTAGCTGCACCCATTTTTTAGCCTTGTACTTTGCCTTCATTCCCAACCATTTTCTTCAATCTTGCTGTCGAACCTCTACCACCTTAGTAAAACTGTGGGGTTTTCCCCCCCAGTTCCACCTTTAGATCCTCGTACTTCAACTCCTTTATTTTCTGGATCTCTCTATCTTGCTGTCAAGCCACTCCAACTCCTTTTGTTCCCTGTCTCAAGCGCTGTATAGCCAGGAGTGCCCCAGCGCTTGGCTTGACAGCCTGAACTGCATAATTCAGTCAATCAAATCAAGGTCAGAAAAGGAGACCCGGTTATATTCAAAGGCTAAGAAATTCTTATATATACAGTATATTAACACAGGAACGGGGGGGGGGGGCGGCGGGGGGCAGGAAATTAGAGGTAGGGGGGTCACTGGGGAGATCTGGGATGCAATGTCGGCGTGGAGGAGTCGATACAATATGCACCCTCGTCTTTCAAAGTGCAGATATTCCATCATCATCAATATAAATGATAATAAATGACAATAAATAAATAAATTACTCCCTTTATAGTCTCCCTATTTAATAACTAGAATTTCTCGCTGATGTTCTTCAGATGAATTATACAAAGAATATAAAAGCATAAGACTACAGACAGCTGGCAATTCTATTCTAATCCCAGGCAGCGAATTAAAGGACGGTAAATTTGAAAAGATGCGCACGCGCACTAAACCACCACTTAATGCAGCATAAACACCAACAGTTCGTATCTGCAACCAACGAGAGAGGAACAGTTTGTGCATTCCGGAGTTGAAAGAGAGAATAATTGTTCGCGTGCACAGGATATCAAATGCACAAAGCGCATGAAGATCTCTGTTCAAAATTGTTTAATGGAAACGGAATAGTTCTGTTGGGCTGAGGAATTCGAGGAGTTTATGTCCTTAACAAAGGGCAATTGAATGTTTCCATTTATTTACTTGCTGTTTTATTCATTTATGTACTTATTTATTCATTTATGTACTTATTTATTTATTTACTTATTTATTTACTTATTCATTCATTTAGGTATTCATTTATTTTCTTCATAGGCTGCTTACAAGATGAAACAACAGTTTGTATGAAAAGCAAGAACAATGGGATTCATCCATTTTGATAAACAATATTATTATTATTACTGCTATTATTATTATTATTATTATTATTATTATTATTATTATTATTATTATTATTATTATTATTATTATTATTATTTACCCTTTATACATTCATGTAGAACAAACATAAAAACCCTCACTTAGCTAACACTCTTACAGAAAACATAAATGTAAAAATGAATAAAATTTCAAATATTTTAATCAACAGGCTAAGAGGACTAGCAATTAATGCTCTTCTCTGAATAAGCATCGAAAACCCCAGAGCAGGAAGATTACAGAAACAATTTGGGCCTTCATCACGAAGGAAGCAATGGATCTGCCTATCAAACAGAGGTTAAGACAAATCGAACGCCTGATGGGAAGAGGAAAAACAGCGCCTGAGTCTTCAATTATTACATTACACATCCATTCCTTCATTCCTTGCTTACTTCGCCCTGTTTTCTCTCTTACGCTTGTTCCGTGTATTAGTTCATTTTGTCATAAAGACGATTCCAGTAAGATGGTCAAAAGCGGGAAACAAAATGGTTAAAAGCGAGACACAGTTCGTATAGACTGAATATATAGACGAGAAAGTTAGTAACAAATTTAAAAGTTCATAGATAGAAAGAGAATAAAGTTCGGCCATGCGATACAACAACAAAGCATTTGTTATATAAAAAAAAAATCCCACTTCACTGATGCTACCTTTTTTCAAAAGTTGGCTTCATTTGTGCCAAAATGGACCAATATAAATTATAAATACAATACAAACTAGAAAGGATAATTCACCATTGCTGAAACCATAGAATAGGAAAGTCCTTGCAACTCGCAAAACTGAATGAGGATTATTTCTTGCATTCACTGCAAACAACTCAGAAAGAAAATGCTCTAAAAAGGTGGTCTGTACATATATACAACACTGAGAGGATGGCTGACACAAGCTACAATACATCATCATAAGAAAGATGGCGTGCATTTTCTGCGTATACAAAGATTCCGTAAAAAAGGAAAAGTAAATGGAATAGATAAATAAATAAAGAAAAAAAAGGAACAGCTTCCATATGCTACAAATAAATACAAAAGTTTGACACTACAAAGACTAACTTGCCTTTGGTGCACGGACGTAGAAACTGCCTGAAGAGATCCCATCAACTGTTGTCCCAAACATGACCCGCGAAAGAACAGTTTATTACGCCTAGATAGCCTACCAACGGCTGACGCAGACTTTTGTTAACAAAAAAAGATTTAGTGAGCAGATTCAAAGCCTTTGCCTTTGAATATTCTAGATTCTTTCCCTCCTCAACCAAGCTTTGGAACTCTCTTGCTTGGCCTAGATAACACACAAATATAAATATATCAACATATATATATATAT
>NC_089788.1:69295219-69300219 GCF_040412425.1 Macrobrachium rosenbergii | reverse complement strand
TCGTAAGTACAAGTTATAAATAAATAAAAAAGATATTGTTGGTATCCTTGCAAATTGAGACTTACGATATACTTGTTAACCAGATCTGGGCTCCCAACGTTACCCTAGAGTTAATAATAATAATAATAATAATAATAATAATAATAATAATAATAATAATAATAATAAACTTCACTAAAAAGAATGGGAGTCTTGATGCCGTTGAGTTCATATTGCAGTTTCCTAGTCTCTGAAATGAGTTTCTTTGAAGAAGCAGGTAAATTAGATAAGAGCTGTTCAAAGTTCATTTATTCCATAATGTTTCAGAACTTCTCTCTACTATTTACTGAAAAGGGGAACGAAGTCAGGGGTACAATTATGCCATATCTATACTCGTAAGTGGGATTACAAAATTTCTGGGTAATTTTTGGTTGGCTGTCGAAACCGTGGTGTACTGTAGGCATTACTTTAGGGCGTTTGCAGCGTCCCTTTGGCCCCTAGCTGTAACCAACCTTTTAGCCTTTTACTTTACCTCCATTCCCACTTTCCCTTCTTCAGTCTCGCTGCTGTCCAACCTCTCTAACTATTATTTCCTAGTGCAACGGTGGGGTTTTCTCTCGGTTTCACCTTAAGGACCTTGTACTTCTCTATTTCTTTGGTTCTCTTTATCTTGCTGTCCAACCACTCTAACTCTGTCTTTTCACTGTTTTTAAAGCTTAATGGTCGAGAGTGCTCCAGTGCTTGGCTTGGCAGCCTGAATATCGTAAAATCAACATTAGTGTAACCTTAGAGAAAAGAGACATGCCCTTTTGATGATAGTATAGATATTAATTATCTATACTACAGATAGTATACATAATGGAATAATATTCATCATCAAGATTGCTAAACTAATAGAAATCTCTTGATAATGAATATTATTCCTTTATACATCTACTGTTACAATAAACTCTGTAAGCCGTACTGAAATTATAACAACTTAACCATTTCATAGTGACAGAATTAAATCGCTTATTTTCCAGCAACACTAGAACAAATTCTCAAAAATACCTTAATTCCCACAACAATACTGAAGCCTGAAGCCATTACACTTCAAAAATTCCCAGCACAGCTCCCGAGATTCAATTCCTTAAAAAAAAAACTTCCAGAAAAAAATTAAAATTTTCCTTTCGTAATTCCCTCTTCACTCCTTTGCTTTCTTTTTCCAGTTTTTTTTTTTTTTTTTACTTTTCTGAAAAGAAAGCTATTGTGCCGGCTTTGTCTGCCCGTCCGCACTTTTTTTCTGTCCACACTTTTAACTGTCCGCCCTCAGATCTTAAAAACTACAAAGGCTAGAGGGCTGAAAATTGGTATGTTGATAATCTACCTTCCAGTCATCAAATATACCAAATTTCAGACCTCTAGCTTCAGTAGTTTTTATTTTATTGAAGGTTAAAGCTAGCCATAATCGTTCTTCTTGCAACGCAACAACAAAGGCCACCACCGCTGTTTCACGGGCCGCGGTTCATACAGCATTATACCTAGGTCACCTAAAGATAAATCTATCTTCGATGTCCTTGATTATGTGCTGTACAAAAAACTCGATTGCGCCGAAGAAACTTCGGCACATTTTTTACTTTTTTTTTTAGATAACAGTAACGTCAGATTGAACTTGTACATAAATGCAGTACAATTTGCATAAATAAAATAAATTACAAAGAAAGTACGCCAGAGAATCACGTTCACTGATAAGCGACGTTCCATTACCGTAATGGACTGATTCAATCATAATCAGGAGAATTAGATGGCTTCATATCGCATAATCATTTGTTCAGGCAGCTAACAGCATCAATCGAACTGGTTTCTAATAAATCATTCTGTCAAAAGCAGATAAGGCTACCAACGAATAGATGAATATTAAATATACAGTACATGACCGAGGCTGCAATCTATTTAGTAAAACTAATATATTATGTCGTAATTATATATATATATACAGTATATATGTATATATATATATATATATATATATATATATATATATATATGTATGTATGTATGTATATATATATATATATATATATATATATATATATGTATATAAAATGTATGTATATATATATACACACAAACACACACACACACACACACACACACATATATATATATATATATATATATATATATATATATATATATATATATATATATATATATATATATATTATGCAGTCCACTATACAAAGATCATATTATGTAGGAACTAGATTTATCTATAACAAATACAAGATACAAAAATGTTATAGAAAGCGACATTAAATTTGCAAGCAAAATAGAACAGCGAAATATATATTTGATACCTGGACTTGAGATCTTTAGATCACAAGACTGACTGATTAATTAATTACTACTTTGCGTTCCATTTCCGGTGTTCAGGTTATAGGTGGCTGCATAACTTGGTAGTGGTAGGCCACTTTATTGATTCGATCAAAAAAGATTTTCCATGATCCACAAAATAAAATTGACTTCAGATTAATCTTAAGGCTGAATGACAAGGAATTATGGAAGCCCCGCCCGGCCAGGTCAGGGCATGACGCCCTAAGATAGGTTAGGTAGGTAAGGTCTGGTTAGGTCAAGACAAGGCATTCTAGGGAAGCTTGGGATTTCACGCCTACCCCTGTCTCCCTACTCTGAATTGCTCCATATATATATATATATATATATATATATATATATATATATATATATATATATATATATATATATATATATATATATATATATATATATATATATATATATATATATATATATATATATGTATATGTACATGTATATATGTATGTCTAGGTGTGTGTGTATATATATATATATATATATATATATATATATATATATATATATATATATATATATATATATATATATATATATATGTATATAAATATATATATATATATATATATATATATATATATATATATATATATATATATATATATATATGTAGATATATTAAGAAAACAGCGAAATGTATTTGAATTCTACTTCTCACTCGCGTGCATCAGGCGCGAACGAGACCTATCGATAACACATTTTAGTTCACACAGGAAAGCACCACCGTCTCAAAAAAGGGGGTCAGTAAGAATAAGGTCGACAGGGCAAAGCCGGGCCAAGGGACTAACGACGCAGGGGGGAGGGAGGGCCGACGGCGGCAGTGATCAGGGATTAACGATCCGAAGGAGGTGGTCCGTGAAGTGCAGGTCATTACCTGAACACTCTAATGTGTCTCCCGAGGACCATTATTTGCCCGCATTAGGGTCACGGGCAGAGGGGCAAGGCTTTCGGAAACATACGTATGCTCAGACGGGGATTATAAATCTTCATCTCAGCCGTGTAATGAAGGATATGGAGAGTGATGAGAAAAGTCTCAGTTTGAAAAGAATGCTGATGGTAAGTTAATGTTTTGTGTTCGGTTACACCTTGAACGTGATAAAATTCGGTGCTTCACACAAGTAAGAATCCAAGTCAATACTCAACACATATTCGCATTTAGTGTATATAAGTAACCACAAAACATTTTGCTCATGGCTTATTTCGGCTTTAAGAAAATAATCACCTATCAAGTCGGTGTTTGCGATGAATTTTAAATTCTTTAAGCTGGAAAAACTAAGTAATCTAACCTTGCAGGTCAAGACAATGAATAACTTTCAGCGAAGTCAAATAAATAAGACAAGCAAGATTTAGCAAAGCCAAATATTCCACTTAATATTCCCACGTATAAGAAAATTCAACCTCCCACGTGATGTCACCAAATAATTTAATGAAATAATTCTACTCTGAAGTGAAAATTACGAAAATAGCACCAAAATACAATTACCATTAATCTTTTATCATATAGTTTTGAGGATATTATGCAGTAACATCTAATTCCCTGAAGTTTTGGGACAAAAGCGTAGGCGGGCATACAAATGTATTTCCACCATGGGAATTCCCAACTAGCGAGAGTAGAACCACTCAGTGGAACCAGATGGTGCTGGCCTTCCAGTTCTCATTGAGTCTTTTGAGGTGAGGTTCTTACCCTATGCCCTTCTATTTGCTCTATACCGTGGTTCATCAGAGTTATCTAACTACCAGTTATTTACTTCTGTGCTTAGGTCGTTCGCTTGGAAATTTAACCTATGACCTTTCACTGGTGAGACAAACGTCTCAGCCACTGGACACCCACCACCCATCACACATATAAATAAGCAGTTTCCCTACTAATAAGGGAGAGATCCACAGACAAGCAAAACATTGGTCACTCCACAGTCACACCAACTTCATAATCTTGGATAAAAATGTAAGACCAGAAAACCTCGACAAGTTTAAAAGTTTCACCTGGCTTCACAGATTCATCAATGCGGCAGTCGCCTCTATTTATCCATCCCTTTCTTAGTATTCCTTTCCTTCCTTCTGACACATTAAATTGTGTACACTTAAAACCACGTCATCTTCCGTCAGTCTTTCATCATGACTGAATCATCTCAAGGTGCTCTGTCCACCCCTCGCCCAAGCTAATCTTTTACCAATCCTGCGAGTCTCTGCAGTTATTTACCTATAAATTTTTCTTATATTACAGTATAAATACTATATATGTAAACAATTCACCTTGACTCCTTCGACCTTCTTTGTTTCATTTGCATTCAACATCCGCATTTCAATTCAATAAGGGAGAGCTGGTTCAACAGTCCCTTTATACATTAAACTCATGATGTGTACATAAGATTCCTGCCAGTCTTATGTACACATCATGCTACCTTTCTTGCTTTACCCAAACCGAGACTCAGCCTTTTCTCCCATCCTACCATCATTCCACATATTAACTCCCAAATGCCTTTAAGTTTACAATTCCTTCATTTTCTCACAGTCTATATCAACATTCGTTGTATTATCCATTTAACCTTACTCATGCTGACATTTACTCTCAACTCTCTCCTTTCGCAAACATTTTTAAACTCTTTCACTAGTGTGTGCCATTTTTTCTTACTTTCCCTAATCAT
>NC_089788.1:69270219-69292719 GCF_040412425.1 Macrobrachium rosenbergii | reverse complement strand
AGTGGCTGAGTGGTAGCGTCCTTCGCGCAAAGACAATTCGACTCCTTTGGGACAGAGTCTTGTCAGGATGGACGAACATCTTTCCGTGTTTAAGCCGGATTTCGACGTAGCTCGGCAAGTCCCGCGTCGCCTTCGGGAAAAAGGAAAGGCCGCAGTTCAACTCCTAGTCTTGCAGTCAGAGAAGAGGAAGGAGTGCTTGATCCCACGTTGTTGAAGGAAAGGGACATTCATTTCGTCGATTAATATTTATATATTCGACGCTTTACGTCGATTAAGAGAAAAGTCACATTCGTTTCGTTAATGCGTATGTTCGAAGCTTACGTCGATTAAGAGAAAAGTCACATTCATTTCATTAATGCGTATATTCGACGCTTACGTCGATTAAGAGAAAAGTCACATTCATTTCGTTAATGCGTATATTCGACGCTTACTGTACGTTGATTCAGAGAAAAGTCACATGTCACATTCATTTCGTTAATGTGTATATTCGACGCTCATGTTGATTAAGAGAAAAGTCACATTCATTTCGTTAATGTGTATATTCGACGCTCGCGTTGATTACGAAAAATGACATTCATTTCGGTTATATGTATATTTGATGTTCACGTTGATTAAGAAAAGTGACATTCATTTCGTTAATATGTGCATATTCGACTCATACGCCGATTAACAAAAATGTGACCGCAGATTACAAAAAAGGACATTCATTTCGTTAACATGCCGATTAGGAAAAAATGACAGTAAATTCGTTAATATGCATATTCGACGCCAACGCTGATTAAAAAGAAAATGACTCATTACGTTCTTAAGCATATTGGACACTTACGTTGTTAAAAAAAAATGACATTGATTTCGTTAATATGTTAATATTCGACTCTCACCTTAAGAATTAAGGAAATAGGACAAATTTTGTTAACATAAGTATTGGACGCTCACGTTGATTGAGAAAAAAGTGACATTCATTTAATTAATATGTATATTCCACGTTTACAAATGTTGACGTGGTACTTCCATTCAGACGAAAAGCCTAATAAAACTGTTGTTTATACTCATAATTGTCCAGCATATTATATAAATAACTAGTACGTTTTTTTCTGTTATGTCTAATTCAAGGTGAATAAAAGTGGAACTGTAGCTGAAAAATTGTTCCACTTGGTTAAGAAAAAAAAAAAGTCACAATAACACAAAAAATAAACATGTATCACTGTTTATTACCATCTTCAAAATCTTTATAGTTTTCGTTAAGTGAAAAATTTGTCTGTTCACTTTCTTTAGAAAATGTTACGAGCTCACTAAATGTGTTTCATTCCAAGATTACAAGCGTTATTCCTTCCACACAAACAATTCATTTTGGTTTGTTTTTTGATAATGTTACCAATTTAACAAAAACAACGCATCTTTCTTTGAAATATGTCACAAAGCAGCTGCAACTGTTTTGTACCAAGATTGAAAAGTGTTGCCTATTTCACAAAAAATATAGATATCAAGAATTACCTGTACCCACTTTACTTAATGATTTAAAAGCTCAGAAATTATACACTGAAGTCAAGCGAGTTAATATTATATGCATTATTTCACAACTGAATGATGGACTTTTTTCACAAAAAATATCGCAACGAAAACCATAAATAAAATACTATATTCCTTTTATGTAGAAGTGAACATGAATGTATATAACTTTTGGAATGATCTTTGCCCTCCTGCTATTCTGTCACTAAATGTTTATGTTAAATGCAAATGATTCACTCTTGGGAAAGCTCCAGTTCCTGTAATTAATGAATACAAAATTTTTATATCAGTGGTACAAATCTTTGCCATCAACTACAATAACTGGCTGGTCGGTCAAGAGAGAGAAAATTCCTAACTTGCATTGGGATTCATTAAGCGAGAGAGAGAGAGAGAGAGAGAGAGAGAGAGAGAGAGAGAGGAATGAATTCCATGAAATTACTGAAGTGGAACAAATAATAAAAGGCTTTAAAAACGGACTGATCAATTAGAGAACAGATCGTTACAAACACACAAAGGACTGGTTTCACAACATTCAGTATCGCCCAATGAGAGAAGAATAAACACAAGCTCTCTTTTGCTCGAAATTGTACAATTATATCCATCTGTATAACACAATAATAGTATATTAATACTTGCACAAGTGTACCTGGAGAGAGAGAGAGAGAGAGAGAGAGAGAGAGAGAGAGAGAGAGAGAGAGAGAGAGAGAGCCCAGAGTAATGTAATGTCCTCAACGTTCCCCGTATCTTTTAAACAGATTCTAGGATATCAAGGTAACACGTTTTACAGAGCAGAATTCCTTTTTAAATAAATATAAAAGCCATTAAGTCCTGTGGTGCAGAAGGTACCCAGAGCCGTATCTCTAAAATAACTGCGCGTTATTTAGATCTTGTTTTTCAATCGCATTATTTATTTCTCTCTCGCTCTTCAATCACACCCGACAACGCGACCTTTTGGTTGGTTAGTCGACCCAAGGTCCCAGTCGACCGACCCTATAATCCTTACACTCAACCTTTCGGAAAAGACAACCCGATCCTCTTCTTCTTCTTCTTCTTCTTCTTCTTCTTCTCTTTCGCCCCTGAATCGTGGGGGTAAGTCAAAACAACCCACTGTTGACGCAGATAAGGCGTCCTTATCGGAATATTCTCCTGAGTGTACCATCGATAACAGTATGCATTATCGGAAGACTTTCACTCCCTCCCAGGGGATAATGTCCCTTATTGATCCTTGTCATTAGGGTGTTTGCCCGACGCCATAGTGCGCGATCTCCTAATGGGCAAAGGAGGCAAGACTTCTCGCTATGTAAAACCGCGGGCGTTGGTTTTCAATACCCCTTAGGAGGAGGTTGGTTTTCGGTGTCCCTTAGGAGGGGGCGGGTTTTCGGCGTCCCTGAGGAGGGGGTGGGTTTTCAATACCCCTTCGGAGAGGGCGGCTTTTCAATACCCCTTCGGAGGGGGTGTGTTTTCAATACACATTTCGGTAGAGGCGGGTTTTCACTACCCCTTCGGAGGAGGCGGGTTTTCAATACCCCTTCGGAAGGGGGAGGGGGTTTCAGTGGTCCTTCTGGGTAACAATGGCAGGGGAAAGAGGTGAGAAATGGAGGTTGAGGCTGCTGTTTCCGGATGATCATTATCGGCCTCTTCCTGTCTCTCGATATGGGAAAGAAATTTCCATCCGATAACCAGGCATTCCTACAACTGCTGTTACTGTTATTAGATTAGTCTGGCCTTATGCCAGCACGGGGACTTTCTCCCATCCAGGGCCTTCGTCCCATTAGGGATAAAATGTCTTTGGGGGGGTGTCATCAACGTGGTTTGGCCAGTTAATTGAAAATTTTATATCCAAATGTCACTAACGCAAGTGTTCTATTCCCACCCCACCCCCAAAAATGAAAGTGAGTGTTCATGTAAATTTCTTAAGTGATGAGAAACCATTATTTTGAAAACGGGCTTACTGGATGATTCAATAAACGCAGAAGAAGGTAGAGATACCACATACAGGAAGTGAATGGAATGAAGGCTTCAATTACCTGTTGTTTAGATAAAAACAACCGCTAGATTTTCAATAAAGGTGATATCATTAACAAAAGTAAAATGACATTTTCAGCAGTTAAGAAACGCTGACAACAGAAGACCTGAGCTGTTGACAGTTCGTATCATTTTCAGTCTTAGACCTCTATTTAAATAAAAACAAAAAATGTAGTAACGGTATAATTGTCCTCTCGAAAAACAAGTGTAAAATAACGCCTGTATAAGAAAATCTGTTCTGCCATGCAAATGTACCGCAAATAGTCTGTATGCTTCCATTAAATCCTTTATTTCCTTGTTTAATAGAACATTTTTTTCTCTCTCTCTCTCTGACCGCATGTGCAAGTATTAATATACTCTACTATACTATACAGATGAGTATAATTACACAATTTCGAGCGAAGGAAGGCTTTTGTTTATTCTTCTCTTATTGGGCGATACTGAATGTTGTGAAACCATTCCTTTGTGTTTGTAACGACCTGTTCTCTGATTGATCAGTCCGTTTCTAAAGCCTTTTATATTTTGTTCCACTTTCCACTTCGGTAATTTCATGGAATTCATCTAAAAAAAGTCTCTCTCTCTCTCTCTCTCTCTCTCTCTCTCTCTCTCTCGCTTAATGAATCCCAGTGCCAGCTAGGAATTTTCTCTCTCTTGACCAGCCAGTTACTGTAGTTGATGAAAAAGATTTGTACCACTGAAATGTGAATTTTCGTATTTATTAATTAGAGGAACTGGAGCATTCCCAAGAGTGAATCATTTGCATTTAACATAAATATTTAGTGACAGATTAGCAGGAGGGCAAAGATCAGTCCAAAAGTTATATACATTCATGTTCACTTCTACATAAAAGGAATGTAGTATTTTATTTATGGTTTTCGTTGCGATATTTTTTGTGAAAAAAGTCCGTCTTTTAGTTGTGAAATAATGCATATAATATTAACTCGCTTGACTTCAGTGTATAATTTCTGAGCTTTTAAATCATTAAGTAAAGTGGATACAAGTAATTCTTGATATGTATACTTTTTGTGATACAGGTAACACTTTTCAATCTTGATATCAAGCAGTTGCAGCTACTTTGTGACTTTTTCAGAAAAGATGCGTTGTTTTTGTTAGATGGGTAACACTGTCAAAAAACAAACCAAAGTGCACTGTTTGCGTGGAAGGAATAACGCCTTGTAATCTTGAAGTAAAACACATTTAGTGAACTCGTAACATTTTCTAAAGAAAGAAAACAGACAAATTTTTTTACTTAACGAAAACTGCAAAGATGTTGAAGATGGTAATAAACAGTAATACAAGTGCATTTTTTATGTTGACTTTTTTTTTCTTAACCAAGTGGAACACAAGTTTTCAGCCACAAATCCACTCTTATTCACCCTGAAGAAGATATATCAGAAAAAAAACGTCCTAGTTATTTATATAATAACATGCTGGACAGTTATGAGTATAAACAACAGTTTGATTAGTCTTTTCGTCTGAATGGGAGTACCACATCAACATTTGTTAGAGTGGAATATACATATTAACGAAATGAATGTTACTTTTTTCTCAACCAACGTGGGAATCCAATATACATGTTAACAAAATTTGTCCCATTTTCTTAATCAGCGTAAGCGTCTAATACACATTAAAGAAATGAATGTAATTGTTTCCTTTATCAACGTGAGAGTCGAATATACACATTAACGATTCGAATGTCACTTTTTTCTAAATGAGCTTCGAGTATACATTTTAACGAAATCAATGTCATTTTGTTTAGTCGACGTAAGGGTCGAATATACATATGAATGAAATTAATGTAATTTTTACTTAATGAGGGTAAGCGTCGAATATACATTTTAACGCAATGAATGTCACTTTTTTCTTAACGTAAGCGTGGTATATATGTATTAACGAAATTAATGTTAACCTTTTCCTAATCGACCGTCACCTTTTTCTTAATCAACGTAAGCGTCGAATATACACATTAACGAAATGAATGTGACTTTTCTCTTAATCAACGTGAGCGTCGAATATACACATTACCGAAATGAATGCGACATGTGACTTTTCTCTTAATCAACGTAAGCGTCGAATATACGCATTAACGAAATGGATGTGACTTTTCTCTTAATCAACGTGAGCGTCGAATATAAATATTACTCGACGAAATGAATGTCTCTTCAACAATGGAGGATCAAGCACTTCTTTCTCTTAGCATTTACAAATCACCGAAGTCTTTTCTGACTGCAAGACTCGAGTTGAGCTGCGGTCTTTCTTTTTTCCCCGAAGGCGACGCGGGCCTGAGAGAGCTCGTTTAAATCCGACTTAAACGCGGAAGGATGTTCATCCATCCTGACAAGACTCCGTCTCAGGGGAGTCGAATTGTCTTTGCGCGGAGGACGCTACCACTCAGCCGCTTGGATTACTTAAGCGGGATTAAGGGATTAATGAATACACAGCATGCAGTCTCCCTGGGGATTTTCGGAGAGTCCGTTATTAAGCCCCGAGTTAAACTTTCATCGCCGTAGCAGGGATTTACGTGGATTAATCAGATTGCAAGAAATCAGCGACTGACTTGTTTATTGTCTGCATGTTTGTTTGATTGTTAAAGGAGAGGCAGGGGTGGATTACATGTTTACAATTAGAGTAAATTTGCTTTGATTTATATATATATTTTATATATATAACAATATATATATATATATATATATATATATATATATATATATATATATATATATTATATATATTATATATATATATTATATGAAATTTGGTCACTTATACGTGTGTTACTTTTATATTCCCAAATATTAACCCACAAATATTTAATATAGGTTTCAATTAATCTTGGGAATATGTAAAACCCCGCCCTAATTGTCAAAGACCCAGGTTGGAATCCTGGCCGGGGCAGTTCCTTTACACAATCACAGTGTTATATGGATGGCACTTATATTGTATTTGATTCTGGTACCAATACCTATAGTTTCGCCAAATGTTATATATGGTTTCTTTGAGTTTCATCATATGATCTACACACAACTCATAGAGAGAGAGAGAGAGAGAGAGAGAGAGAGAGAGAGAGAGAGAGAGAGAGAGAGAGAGAGAGAGTTTTTCAGTTCAGAGTTATGTAAAAGAATAAACACCAACTCGATTAGTGAATATTTTTTTTACAGCAAAAATAATTCACTTGCAAATATTTCCTGAATCTTAATATTCCCTGAAAGCGGCTGTGCTACGTATGGACTTGGATTCTTACGTGGATCAGGCACTGGATTTTGTCACAGGCTAAAAGGATAACTGAACAGGTATGACCTACTACACTTTTAATATTCTTTTCAAACTTAGTTTTTCCAATATAAAGAATTTACAATTCAACGCAATTTTCAAACTTAGTTTTTCCAATATAGAGAATTTACAATTCAACGCAATTTTCAAACTTAGTTTTTCCAATATAAAGAATTTACAATTCAACGCAATTATCAAACTTAGTTTTTCCAATATAAAGAATTTACAATTAAACGCAAACACCCACTTGATAGGTGATTATTTTCTTAAAGCAAAAATAAACCATTAGCAAAATTTTCTGTGGTTACTTATAATACACTAAATGCGATCATGCGTTGCTTATTGACTTGGATTCTTACGCGTGTGAAGCACCGAATTTTATCACGTTAAAGGTGTAACCGAACACAAAACACTTAACTTACCTTCAACATTCTTCTCAAACTGGGACTTTTCTCATCACTCTCCATATCCTTCATTACACGGCTGAGATGGAGATTTATAATCCCCGTCTGAGCATACGTATGTTCCCGAAAGCCTTGTCCCTCTGCCCGGGACCCCTAATGCGGGCAAATAATGGTCCTCGGGAGACACATTCGAGTGTTCAGGTAATGACCTGCACTTCACGGACCACCTCCTCCGGGTCGTTAATCCCTGATCACTGCCGCCGTCGGCCCTCCCTCCCTCCCCCCTGCGTCGTTAGTCCCTTGGCCTGGCTTTGCCCTGTTGACCTTATTCTTAACTGACCCCTTTTTCGAGACTTTGGTGTTTTCCTCTGGTAACTAAAATGTGTAATCGATGGGTCTTGTTCACGCCTGATGCATGCGAGTGAGAAGTAGAATCATTCATATACTTTCCGTTGTTTTCTTAACTGATTTGTTTTCATATAAGGCCGTTGCCACTGAGGTTCTGTATACTTGAACCCAGTATGTTTTGTATATATATATATATATATATATATATATATATATATATATATATATATATATATATGTAAATACATATACAGTATAATTAATATATATGTATATATAACTTATGTAAATTATATATATATATATATATATATATATATATATATATATATATATATATATATATATATATATATATATATATATATATATATATATATATATATATAATTTAATGTGCATACTGAGAAACCAGAAAGAGTACTTTTCACCTTGATGTACCTAACAATGCACAATGTGCCATGCAACATTTTTACAATATCATGGATTTTCGGAACTACCCATTTTCGATAACTGCAGTACATGAGAAGAACTTGAGTGGAGAAAAATCAACTAAACAAAGTTCGGAATGCTCAAGGACGTAACAGAATGCAATATAAATTTAAGGGCAAAGCCTACGCACTGGGACCTAGGTGGTCATTCAGCGCTGAAGAGGAAACTGAGAGTAGAAAGGCTTCAAAGGTGTAACAGGAGGAAAACCTCGCAGTTGCACCATGCAACAACTGTTCGGAGACGGGGGGAAAGTAAGATGGGAGAAAGAGAATTATAAACGGAGGTACAGTAAAAGGAATGAAAGGGGTTGCGGCTAGGGGCCGAAGGGACGCTGCAAAGAATCTTAAGTAATGCCGACAGTGCACCACGCGAAGTGCACTGACGGGATTTACTTTCTATGAAAAGCAACCATGTTGATGATTGATATTTAAATTTGGTACTATGACATGTTCAAAATACCATGAGATTTATAAGGTGATATGGCTCAAAACAAAATATTTTGAGAAATATTGAAACTAATCTTAGCCAGTGGCAATCTTGCTGTCATATTTAGCTGTGCATACATAAATGCAGTACTCATATATGCATTATAAATTTTTATGTATGAATGATGCAGTTTAAGGCATGATTTACCTTCGCTGATGTGAAAAAAAATATATATGTATACGGTATATACTTTATATAATAATATATATGTATTTGTGTGTGTAACGGAGGTTTTCAACATATATTTACCTTCGCTGATGTGAAAAAAAAATATATATATACAGTAATATATGTATACGGTATATCCTGTATATAATAATATATATGTATTTGTGTGTGTAACGGAGGTTTTCAACATATATCTGATTTTTTTAAAAATTATCCAGCCAAAAATAAGTGCTAAAAGCTAAAAAAAAAAAAAAAACTGAACAGTTCTTGGGAAATGAAAGCTGACCTCAGTTTTTCTGGCTTGTTGTCGTGTTTTTCTCTGGTCTGTGTTAATAAGTACCGTGTAAGTCATTAGTATGGGTGAGGTTCCTCCATCATAATTGCTCTGTAAAAACACAGAGAGAGAGAGAGAGAGAGAGAGAGAGAGAGAGAGAGAGAGAGAGAGAGAGAGAGAGAGAGAGAAACTCCTATTCTTATTCTATAATCTAAATTGTTACTGTGTAGCAGCAAACATATTTGGAAAAAGTCTACGGATACGACACATAATATTTCAATACCTCGGCGTGACGTTTTCGTTCTTCCTGTGGGTCATCCCCTCTAAATAGAGAGAGAGAGAGAGAGAGAGAGAGAGAGAGAGAGAGAGAGAGAGAGAGAGAGAGAGGATTGATTTAGGGACGTGGAAATGGAAGGGGAAGTGAGAAACAAGTGGAACAGGAGAGCTGAATTAAATTGATGGTAAGAGGTTGGGGGTTATCAAATAAGAGCAGGGAACGCTCAGTGAAAAATGCCAGAGAAAAAATATAAAATTTCCGGGCAGGTTTGAAAAGGGAGTGTGATAAAGGTAAAGGTAAAAGAATGAAAAATGGATTAAGGGAGGAACGAGAAATAGTAGAATGAAGGGGAAAAATGCACGGGGGAAAGTAGAAAGAGTAGGAGAGTACAAATATTGGAAAATCTGGGTTTTTGCCTCCGCGCTGAAAATGTTGTAGGTCGAAGTGGACAGTGAATACTTGAAAGTAAAATCGATAGGAGAGACGTGAATGCAAATAAACTGAAATTACTTTATTATATTTATTGCTAGTTATTTTATTTTAGTGGCACTGGTGATGTAGTTATTATTGTAAACGTAAATATTGCTAAATGATGTAGTGATCCTGAATTACAATCATTTCCTTTTGACGAGTTGCAGGGTTAAGAGTTTAGTTACTTTATAAATCTTTTCTTTGGGAAATGAAGATAAATAAAATATAGGAAGGAAAGGAAAATTACACATTGAACTGATTTATCCCAAAATGGCAAGGAAAAGATAAACATAACTTCTCAATATATCCTAAAAGATTATTGGAAAGACCATACCCAGAGATTATGCAGGATATGATAACAGAACGCTAGTATCTTCAAAGTCAACTGAGGTGAATGAAAAATAAGGTCACAATTAACGGAAAGGTGCCGCCTGCTTACGAACTGAATGCTCAAATACAATACTGACAATCATGCTCTATCATAAATCTCAATGTAAACCCATTTACTTGCAACAAATATACGTCTATACGGATAATTGAGGTTCCTTATTGTTTCTAGTTAATGCTTTTGCCTTGGAGGTCAACTTGAGAGAGAACGAAACACATTGCGATGGAAAGAAACCTCGAACTTCAGGGAAAAATCTGAAATAAAAGAAAAAATTTATAAAAAAAAGCAATAGATGGACTGTTTTGGTTTTAAAAAATGGGGCGGTGCCAGTTTAGGGTAGGTAAACGTGTGCAATTATTAAATAACCGATACCTTTCCTAACTCAAATAAATCCTGGATCTAAATTCGCATCCTGATCCATCTTAATACCATACTTACAATTTTTTGGCCAATAACTTCCGGCAAACTAACAGTGAAATCCACCTATAACTTTACTTAAATATCTTACCTTTTCCTTAGTCCATGGCTCAACTATCCAGCGAAATGAACTGAAATCTGTCAGTGTCAAATAACCAAACAATAAACAAGCACAGATCAGCTCAGAATCTCCGTCAAACTTCGTTAGAAACGTTATCACACTTTACGATTAATTTACCAATTCAATCGTTGTTATTCTATACCCTAAAACGTTCTCTAATAACAATCACCGAGGCCAAAATTGGTTAGTTTTTCCATACAGAATAAAAAGATTTTAAAATTTCCCCTTCCTTCCTTCTAACAGGTGTGAAATCGCCTTGATAGTAATAAAAATAATTTCCAGGTGGCATTCCAGAGCGAGGATTAAACTTTGACGCTAATTAACTTTCCATTTGTGAGGTAATATAGTTTCGACTAAGGTCCACCTCATTTCCAAGCTCGTTCAAGAGTGTAACTTTCATCCGGTGTATCAGAAGGTTATTTTTCGAAACTGGTTAATAATTGGAGTCTTGCGTGAAGATTGTACTGGTCCTTTCGGATGGTAGTGGTCGGGGTGGGGTAGATATTATGTAGTATGTAGTATCTTGAATGGTCGTGGTCTGATTTTTTTTTTATGTAAGTATAAGTGACATCTGTAGAAATATAATCGAAGTCACATATTTACGTATCAGAGGTATAAGTGATATTTAGAGAAATATATAACTGAAGCTCTGTTTAGGTATCAGAGGTATAAGTGACATCTGTAGAAATATAACTGAAGCCCTATGTTAAGGTATCAGAGGTGTAAGTGACATCTGTAGAAAGGTAACTGAAGCCCTATGTTTAGGTAACAGAGGTATCAGTGACATCTGTAGAAAGGTAACTGAAGCCCTATGTTAAGGTATCAGAGGTGTAAGTGACATCTGTAGAAAGGTAACTGAAGCCCTATGTTTAGGTAACAGAGGTATAAGTGACATCTGTAGAAATGTTACTGAAGTCCTATGTTTAGGTAACAGGTATCAGTGACATCTGTAGAAATGTAACTGAAGCCCTATGTTTAGGTAACAGAGGTATCAGCGACATCTGTAGAAATGTAACTGAAGACCTGTGTTTAGGTATCAGTGAATATGACAGCTTTATTTTTCAGTTATTTTAAAGAGGAGCGAGACCATCGTCAGTAAACGACAGTCAAAATGATAACTTTACTACAGATATAATTCAAGAGTTCTGAAACACACAATCTTCACATGAAATTATTCTCGATAATTTCCCTCACTGCTCTGCATTAATAATTATTCCCAATATTCGTCATAAGCCATCACGTTCGCTTCAAAACGGCTTTACTCAGATCATTTATTGCATAGAGGAATGAATCATCCTATATATAGGCCATGTACAAATGCTCATTTCCAAATAATTACACTCAACTCTTTCCCTGGAAACGTCTTATCATTGCATTACGCCGGTGAGAGCTATTTACATTTGCAGCGGATTCATAACTTCAGACTGATGAATCTCTCTCTCTCGTCTAACAAAGGCAATCACTCAATACGATATCAAGGTATCTATTTCGCATTACCTCGCCAAGGCTCTTTACCAGCTAAACGGATTGCTTATCGGAATACACTTTCAAGCAACACTGGGCTTTAATAATATTCTCGGCGGGGTTCCGCTACACATCTCCCCTTCCCGCGTGGAATCAACTCGCCTGTAACTGAACTGGGTCAGAGATTCATTGTTGTGGTTCGAGACGCCATATTGGAGTGTTTCAGCGATCACATAAAAAACGCTTCTGCCATCACATGGGAAACGTTTCAGCCATCACATGAGAAACGTTTCTACCATTACATGAGAAACGTTTCTGCCATCACATGAGAAACGTTTCTGCCATCACGAGAAACTTTTCTGCCAACACATGAGAAACGTTTCAGCCATCACATGAGAAACGTTTCTGCCATCACATGAGAAACGTTTCTGCCATCACATAAGAAACGGCTCTCCCATCACATGGGAAACGTTTCAACCATCACATGGGAAACGTTTTCGCAATCAGATAGGAAACGTTTCAGTTATCACATAAGAAACGTTTATGCCATCACATAAGAAACGTTTCTGCCATCACATAAGAAAAGTTTCTGCCGTCACATAAGAAACGTTTTAGTCATTACATGATAAACGTCTCAGCCATCACATGGGAAACATTTCAGCTATCAAATAAGAAACGTTTCAGCCATCACATAAGAAACGTTTCAGCCATCACATAAAAAACGTTCTGCCATCCCATAAGAAACGTTTCTGTCATCACATGATAGACGTTTCAGCCATCACATAAACGTTTCTGCCATTACATGAGAAACGTTTCAGCCATACAAAAGAAACGTTTCCGCCATCGCATGAGAAACGTTTCAGCCATCACACAAGAAACGTTTCAGCATCACATAAGAAACGTTTCAGCCATCGCATAAGAAACGTTCTGCCATCCCATAAGAAACGTTTCTGTCATCACATGATAGACGTTTCAGCCATCACATAAACGTCTCTGCAATTACATGAGAAACGTTTCAGCCATCACACAAGAAACGTTTCCGCCATCACATGAAAAACGTTTCTGCAATCACAGGAGAAACGTTTCAGCCATGACAAAAGGTGTATTATTACTTTCGGAAGCCGAAGGAACGGGCTGTGTCACAACGCCTTCACCTAACCTAATGACGAAAAACACAAAATAAACGAAAATAAAATGATGGAAATGATGGAAAACGATATTGACTTGCCTCTCATAAGATGGAATCTTGTAAAACTCATGGATAAAAGAAACAGGAAAAGAATCCCAAAAAACCTGACGATAGAGGGAATGAACAACTCCAAAACTATATACTGACTTTCACATGTGGGACATCTTCCGAGCTGCGATCTCGGGGCCATCTATGAGTAAGACATCAAATACCGCCTAAAATGCCTCATATACTTGGCTCGCTATTTCCTTCTGCAGGAGCCTGGAAGACTATGCCTTCCTACTTACCATAAAAGCATAACTTCTTCTACAAGTTCTCTATTACAGACTTCCATTACAGAGTCTGTAATAGAGAAGTTGTAAAGGAAGTTACGGTCTTCATAGGAATAAAATTAAGAGGCTCCTCTGGATATGCTCGCATGACATAAATCTGTACATGAGAGACGGTGTTCTATACCCCAAAAGGTCAACGGACCTGGTTTGATGTGCGCATCATAAACATTCCAACTGTCAGCCAAAATCTTTGATATGAAAATCAGACAGAGTAAGTGTATATGCACCAGTGTGAATACGATGTACGTAGTGTGTTTGTATGTGTATATGTATATACACATAAATGTATTTGTATATATACATGTATATGTGTTTATGTGTATGTACATACACACACATATATATCATATGAAAACGTATCTATGTTATGTATTTTTTATTTATGTTAATGATTCAAACGTATCTTTCCTCTAGAAATACTGTGTGCTATCTAAACTTTCGCTTACGCAGGTTCCAGGCACCAGTAAATTCCATATTGAACCTAATATTCCAATCTTATTTACAGCAATAACAACAAAGGAAAGCAGATTTCTTGTCAAGCACAAAGCACACTTCATCCCCTTTTCTTACTGCGTAATACTTCTTGAAAACCTTTTGTTTTTATAGCAAGGCTTTATAAAAGCTTATATTTTTTTTCGCCGGAAACTTTAAAAGCTTCATCTCTCCCAGTGTTTAGACGCAATTTACTTCAGTGTTCTACAACACAGCAGACCAATCTGCAAACCTGCGTTGTATGTCTTGTTTATAGAAATCAAATGAATGAAACCGCGTCGTCTTAATATTTTGTAAATTAAACAAAGCTGCTCTTGGTCAAAAACAAGAGTTCAAATCTGGAAATGAGTAAAGATGAAACAGATTAGTTTAAAGGGAAGTAGAGAGACATCATGTATGGGATTCTGTGGGCGGAACGACAGCTATGAAATATTACATTAAATGTTCCAAGAAGTGGTGAGAAAGATAGATTAGGTTATGTAATATCAATTAGGGAGTTACGCTACAATGTGTATCCATCGAAGGCATTCCTTTCCGATACCTTTCTGACGAATCTGCCCTACCACCCAATAATGTATTTATCCAAATGTCTTAATTCCCTTTTTAATTAGGAAAAATAAACGTTGTGCATCTTTTCCCACTTATTCTAACTTTTCAATTCACCCAGGACCCATCTCAACTTAAAATATTAACTGCGGTGCACCTACTGCCTTAAGAAATTCTTCGGTTGAAGACACAGTTGAAATTCTCTGCTAATGAACACCAGGTAAACCAACAGGGCGAGGAACAAAACCTGTTAAAAATAACAGGTCCTATTCGTTTACGAACGAGAGGGACGCGGAGGTAGCCTCTAGTAAAAAAAAAAAAAAAAAAAAAAAAAAAAAGGAGGGGACCAAATGGTATTGAATACGGGACAACGCTGTTTATAAATGACAAGTTGATGGAATTTAATTCAGAGAGGGAGTTTCTTGCAACGTCGGCGGACGACAGGCGTCGACTGAGACCAAAGAGGGTCTGTTTGATATTTTATCGGACGGAGGTTCTGTCGTAGGCGTCTTGCTCAAGGGGGGCGTTCCCTCCCATCATAAGTCTCCTGACATGTATTCAGCACCTTCACCACAGGGTAAGACATCTGGTTTTAATACTTGAAATTGAAATGAAATGGCGCATAGCTGGATATAACAAATGTGTATGTGTATAAAAACTTTACACAGTGAACATATAAAATACACTTTCATAAATATACTGTATGTGAACAAATCAAAACTAAAAGGTAATTAGGGTTAAAGTTCTACACAACTCTAGAAATCACCCAAACCTTTATTCACAGGGGTAAATGCAAAAATCTCTGTAAACCATTCCCTTCACACGGTTTCTCTAGTTCGTTTCAGTTTCTAAGAAATTCTCTCTCTCTCTCTCTCTCTCTCTCTCTCTCTCTCTCTCTCTCTCTCTCTCTCCCGTACCCTGTAAGACACCGTTGAAGAACCTTTTGGTTCCATTCTTATTGTATTCAGCCTCCCACTTCAGTGATTGGCAGTGACAGATATTGGCTGGACTCATTTTCTGATGCGCTGAATTTGCATTTCCAATTGGGACGGGGAGAGGAGACAAAGAACACTGGGTCTGAAGAGTGTTGATGAGCCCGTCTGCTGGAAGACAGTCAGAGGAACAGACGGATAAGAAAAAGACGGAGAAGAAAAAGACGGAGACGCAGAAAAGATCCCAAGGCAAAGCGATGGATGGTGAATGGCTGAACACTGAAGGTGGGCGTCTGGGAGTCTTTGGGCGCGATTGCTTTCACAAAATGTGATGGTGTCCGTACTGGTTATATGCATGCGCGTATATGTACTTTGAATACTTCTAGGTACATATGCGCAGAACAACAGAAACAAACAAATATATAAATATATATATATATATATATATATATAAAATATATATATATATATATATATATATATATATATATATATATATATATATATATATATATATATATATATATATATATATATATACATTCTTGGAACAAGTAATATGCAAAATAAATGAAACCACTTTCATTATCTTCATTTTTCCTCTGGAACCAATCCTACTATATTTACAGTCGCATATATATATATATATATATATATATATATATATATATATATATATATATATATATATATATATATGAGTATATATATATATATATATATATATGAGTATATATATATATATATATATATATATATATATATATATATATATATATATATATATATATATATATATATATATATATATATATATAATGCTGTGCGTGTTTATGCATAATTTTATACAGCATATTCCTACATAAAAAAACAAACCACGGCAATGCAAGCACTACATACTACAGAAAATCTCCCTCCCCTCCCCCACCCCGCCCTTTACCAAAGAAGCCGCACAATCTCGACGCGAGACTCCAATTATAAACCAGCTTCCAAAAATGACCTTCTTTTGCACCCGATGAAATTTACGCTCTGAACGAGCTTGGAAATGAGGTGGACCTAAGTTGAAAATACATTACCTCACAAATGAAAAGTTAATTAGCGTCAAAGTTTAATCCTCGCCCTGGAATGCCGCCTGGAAATTAATTTTATTACTATCAAGGCGATTTCACACCTGTTGGAAGGAAGGAAGGGAGGAAGGAGGGAGAATTTTAAAATCTCTTTATTCTATATGAAAAATCTAACCCATTTTGCCATCAACAGCTCTTTTTTTGAGAACGTTTTAGGGAACAGAATAAAAAAACTCAGACTGGTGAATTAACTACCAAAACTGATCACGTTTGGTATCGAAAAATTTGACGGAGATTTTCAGTCGATGTGTACTTGTTTATTGTTTGGTTATTTTACATTGACAGATTTCAGTTAATTTCACTGGATAGTTGGGCCATGGACTAAGGAGAAGATGTAACAGTAAAGTTACAAGTGGATTTCAATGTAGTCTGCGTGGAAGCTATCGGCCAAGAGAGTGTTAGTTTGGTATAAAGGTGGATCAGGATCTGAATTTATATGCAAGATTCATTTAAATTAGGCAAGGTATGGGTTATCTAATAATTACCTACTTTTCGCAAGTCTAAAATGGATTTATTTTCTATTTTAAAACAAAGTAGCCGATCTACTAATACTATTTTTTTTGAGGTTTTGCTTAATCTCAGGACTTTTACCTAAAGTCTGGGGATGGGTTTCAGTTGAATATGCCTCATTCTCAGCCAAGTGACAGTCTAGACAGGTGTTCATTATCGGTTAATAATGAACTTGAAACGATATTCAACTTCAAATATGCTTATAGACATATATTTGTTTCGTACAAATGTGTTTACATTGAGATTCACGATAGAATAAGATTGTCAGTATGTATTTCGGCATTCAGATTGTAAGGAGGCTACATCTTCCGATTAATTATGAGCCTCTTTTTTTTTATTCACTTCAGTTAATTTTGAGGATACTAGATTTCTGTGATCGTATCCTGCATAATCTCTGTGTATGTGCTTTCCAATAATCTTTTAGGATATACTGAGAAGTTACGTTCATTTTTTCCTTGCCATTTTGGGATAAATCAATTCAATGTGTAATTTTCCTTTCCTTTCTATATTCTATTTTTCATCTTCGTTTCCCAAAGGAAATATTTATAAAGTAACTAAACTCTTAACCCTGCAACTCGTCAAAAGGAAATTATTGCAATTCAGGATTACTGTATTATTTAGCTATTCACGTTTACAATAATAACTACATCATCAGTGCCACTAAAGTAAAAAAAACGAGCAATAAATGCAATAAAATAATTCTTATATATTTGCATTCACGTCTTTCCTATCGATTTTACTTTCAAGTTTTCACTGTCCACTTCGACCTACAACATTTTCAGCGCGGAGGTAAAAACCTAGATTTTCCAATATTTGTACTCTCCTACTCTTTCTACCTTCCCCGTGCATTTCCCCCCTTCATTCTACTATTTCTCATTCCTCCCTTAATCCAGTTTTCATTCTTTTACCTTTACCTTTATCACACTCCCTTTTCAAACCTGCCCGGAAATTTTATATTTTTTCTCTGGCATTTTTCACTGAGCGTTCCCTGCTCTTATTTGATAACCCCCAACCTCTTACCATCAATTTAATTCAGCTCTCCTGTTCCACTTGTTTCTCACTTCCCCTTCCATTTCCACGTCCCTAAATCAATCCTCTCTCTCTCTCTCTCTCTCTCTCTCTCTCTCTCTCTCTCTCTCTCTCTCTCTCTCTCTCTCTCTCTCTCTATTTAGAGGGGATGACCCACAGGAAGAACGAAAACGGCACGCCGAGGTATTGAAATATTATGTGTCGTATCCGTAGACGTTTTCAAAATAAGTTTGCTGCTACACAGTAAGAATTTAGATTATAGGAGAAGAAAACAAGTTTTCTCTCTCTCTCTCTGTTTTTACAAACCAGTTATGGTGTAGGAACCTCACCGATACTAATGACTTACACGATACTTATTGACACAGACCAGAGAAAAACACGACAACAAACCAGAAAAACTAAGGTCAGCTTTCATTTCCCAAGAACAACTTTCCAGGTTTTTAGTTTTTAGTGTTTAGTTCTGGCTGGATCATCTAAAAAAAATTAAGATATATGTTAAAAACCTTCGTTACACACACACATATGTATACACAGTATATATATAAATATATATATATATATATATATATATATATATATATATATATATATATATATATATATATATATATATATATATATATATATATATATATATATATATATATACACTCACACACAAACACACACCTTCCTGTAACATCAATGATACCACTATCTTGTCTCCCAGCAGAAGAAACAGACACACAAGTAATGATTAAAGTCCAAATATTTTCCTAAGATAGACTCTGACAGACACTCTTTCCAGCCGCGTGTACAGTACTATGCGAAACTATGACCAAGCTATCATGCGCGCGCACAAGAAAGATTATTGGAAGAAAACAATCTGATGGATGAAAAATAATTATATGACTGTATTGTTACTTCTCTATTGGTATCATTGTGATAGGGAATCTGGTGAGTGCCAGATTGGGAAACAAAAAAAAAAAAAAGTAAACAATGCGCCGAAGTTTCTTCGGCTCAATCGAATTTTGTACAGAGTATAATCAACACCACCGAAAACAGACCTCTCTTTCGGTGGTCTCAGTGTAATGCTATATGAGCCGCGGCCCATGAAACTTTCAGCCACGGCCAGGCGTTGGCCTGTCTAAAGCGATGCCAACACACGATTATGGCCAACTTTAACCTTAAATAAAATAAAATCTACTGAGGCTGGAGGGCTGCAATTTGGTATGTTTGATGAATGGAGGGTGGATGATCAACTCGCAATTTGCAGCCCTCTAGCCTAAGTAGCTTTTAAGATCTGAGGACAGACAGAAAAAGTGCGGAAGGACAAACAAAGCCGGAACAATAGTCTTCTTTTACAGAAAACTAAAACTATAACAACGATCGAATTAACAGTAATAAAAACAATAGGAACAGAGGCAACTGACCTAACAGCTACAGACACAGCAACGTAAGTAACAGCTTACTCAATCAACGTTTCTATCAAGTCGTTACACCACATCAGAATCAAGTTAAAAATGTGAAAATCCTTTCCATTTTCATCAGTTTTATCTATGATTTCTCATCTCCCTCTTGCTCTCTCTCTCTCTCTCTCTCTCTCTCTCTCTCTCTCTCTCTCTCTCTCTCTCTCTCTCTCTCTCTCTGGGTTAATGACATTTGCTGTATTTTATATTAGAGGGAATAAAAATGAAAGTATTTATTCTTGTAGCAGAAAGATCATTGCCCTTGCCAAATTTAGCTCTCTTCCCATTTTCAATGAAAAATATTAGTGCATCTAATATATATATACAATATATATACAGTGTATAGATACATACACAGGTAGATAGATATATATAGACAGATAGATAGATATACATGTATAAAATCAAGTCTTTTTATAAAATACACCATTTAATATTCCGGGTAAACATTTCCTTAGCGAAAGAAAGCAGTATTTATATCTCACAAACAAACCGTAGTTTATTTACTTAACAACGAAGCAAACAAACCGCAACTTATTCATCGTTTTAGTCTTTACTGAACTTTTTTTTTGAACCATTCTTGTTAAGAGAAGGCTGGGTAAGGGTTAGAACACACAGTTGATAAAAGTATTACCTTTCTCCTTTAAGAAAAACAAATTCAACTACACATCATTTGACCCAATAAAAGCGAAAAATCCACCCACATACACATACATTTCCACATTCTCAACCGCACAACACATATAACACCCACATATACACTAATATATATATATATATATATATATATATATATATATATATATATATATATAGTGTATAAATGGGAGTTATATGTGTTGTGTGGTTGAGTATGTGGAATGTATGTCTATGTAAGTGCATTTTTCCTTTTATATATATATAATACACACACACACACACACACACACATATATATATATATATATATATATATATATATATATATATATATATATATATATATATATATATATATATATATATATATATATATATATATATATATATATATATGTATATTTAACAACTATGAAGGCTTTATATGCCTGAAACCCCATTATACACACATGCATACATACATATATGCATATACAAAGCACATACAGTACAATACTATGAAAAACTGGATACATACAGCAGACGAGAGAGAGAGAGAGAGAGAGAGAGAGAGAGAGAGAGAGAGAGAGAGAGAGAGAGAGAGAGAGAGAGAGAGCGAGCCCCAACCAGGTCAGTTCGAGATGAAACAATTGCTGTATAATCCTTCTTATTAATAATTCAAACGAACTGTTTTATTAAACTTCCCAGTAGGCGTTTTGCTAAAAAAAAAAAAAAAAAAAAACTTGGTTTTTCAGGTTGAAGTATATATCAATTACACTATTTTAGACTGACATAAATATTATCTGGGACGTTTCAGGCTCAAATATTCATTATTAGAGACTTTCAACGCCCAAAAAAAACGTTTAAAAAATATTTTCAGACTAAACAAAAATGAATATTTTCAGGTTGAACAAAAATGAATATCATTAATTCACTTAAACTACCTAATATTTTACTTAGGTTAAGAGTCAATGATCTTGACAAACCAGTGCCTTTTTCTAGCCCCGACAGAGAGAGAGAGAGAGAGAGAGAGAGAGAGAGAGAGAGAGAGAGAGAGAGAGAGAGAGAGAGAGAGAGAGAGTAAAAAGGTCAGTTTGAGCTGACACCATTAGGTCAAACTATGACGCAAAAATTCAAGAGATTTTTTAATTGGAAAAATACACGAGAAACTTCAAAATTTCAGGCTGAAGTGTGTTTCATCTACACTATCATTTAGACTTGAATGAATACTTTCTGGGGAATTTCAGGCTCAAATTTCTATTATTACGGACTTTACATATCTAAACGAAAAACGTTACAAAAATATTTCAGGCTAAAGAAAAATACTATTAAATTAAATATATTTCATAGCCGTATCGAAAACACTCAACTGAACTGTCATATTTTCTTAAAACTTATAGCCAGTGAGCTGGACAAACGAACACCCCTTAATAGCCCAGACCCGAAGGAAACAAGGATAAAGTAAAAGAAAGACGAAGGGTATGGTTTAACAAATCTCCCTGAGGATGTTGTGGAATTGGAACCTCAAAAGTTCAAGCGAAGTTGCAATGCATTGCAACCTTACAGGAATTCTCCTTGTATTTATGATCTACCTACATTTTTTATCTATTTATTTATTAATTTGTTAATTTATTTTTCTTTTCCAATAACTGATCTCTTCTTTCAATCTCTCCTATTACATTCTGTTACTTCTTTCAAATGAACACCGTATTCTTTGGAAGCCTGAATTTCAAGTCAATGGCCCCTGTGGGCTTGTTCCATATGAATACGGTTTATCTTCTGAATAATAATAATAATAATAATAATAATAATAATAATAATAATAATAATAATAATAATAATAATAAACAATAATAATAATAATAATAATAATAATAATAATAATAATAATAATAATAATAATAATAATAATAAAAACTGTCATGGAAGGAAGGATAAAAGTCGGAGAAAATAAAACAAACACGTGGAGTCCAAAGCATGGTACTGGGAAGTAAGAAACAAATCAATTAGACGTTAAATTTAAACTGGCTTTCACAAACAAGAATCAAGCTGTACAACAATTGCAGGACGTGAGGACTATTCATCTCGAATCTTTATCAACGACAAATGCCAACCCAGCCATAACATCCATTGAAACTACTGGCGCCGTGAATCACACGGTTC
>NC_089788.1:69242719-69255219 GCF_040412425.1 Macrobrachium rosenbergii | reverse complement strand
CTAGCAATAAAGAAGACAATTTTATGTCGTTTAAGGATGGTAACTCAATCTGTAACCAACTGTTACCATCTATAATCTTCATCCTCTTATCAGCTGTTTATTGAAGATACACCAAACCCTTTTCACTTACTTAAATATTTACCAATTAACTTTCCAATGGGAATATGGGTAAACAGAATTCGTCAGTAAACACACAAACAAGTAAGGTCAACGATCTCTTGCTCAAACTCAAGTGATATTTTATAAGATCGATCACTACGTAAACTCTGTGACGTAATGGTCTGTTGACAGTTAATACGGCCCTAAAATGGAAAACTGCAGTATCTGCACTATTTTCGAAATTGGGATATGCCACCTATTGGGCTCGTGAAACACTAATACACAAGTTGCTGCAGTTTCAAAATGATTCTTCAGTGCTTTCCACGAGTATTTAAGGGGTCCCATTTGCAGTATCTGCAAAATCAGTAGTAAGGCAAGAGACTTATCTACCATTTTTCTAGTTTTGTATTTTTGCAGACACTGCAGTCTTCCATTTTAGGACAGAATACTAATGCTGGCTCTATAAGGCTACTCTTACTATATATCATTTAAGCCTAGACTGTCTGCATGGATTGTAAAAGAACGTGATGAATCAAAATACCCCCGCACGGATATATCTGCAATACTAATATAAAATTGATGTCATCGGTATTTCGATATATTATTAAATAATTTCCAATGAAACCAGTGTAGTTTACTAGGCAAAGAAATTTATATTAAATAGACAAAGTGCCTGAAACGCCTCAAGTTTATTTGAGTATTATTTTCATAATAGGTAGGTACTTAGATTTTTTCCTTTTAAAAACAAAATAAAACCTGTGTAATAGACTATGCAAGTAATATTTACAGTAAAAATAAAAATTTATAATAAAATGTCACACGAAATCAAACTGAAACACCTCAATTTCATTTGATGCTTGAATTAATAATAATTACATTCCTACTAAAGAATTGAACTGAATATAGAATTTATGCGAAAGGCCAAGCACTGGGACCTATGAGGTCATTCAGCCCTGAAACGGAAATTGACATTAAAAGGTTTTCAAGGAGTAACAGGAGGAAAACCTCGCAGTTGCACTATGAGTCAATTGTTAGGAGAGGCTGGAAAGTAAGATGGAAAGAGAATATGAATGGAGGTACAGTAAAAGGAACGAAAGGGGTTGCAGCTAGGGACCGAAGGCACGCCGCAAAGAACCTTAAGTAATGTCTACGTGCACCGAACGAGGTGCAATGACGTCACTACCCCCTGCGGAGACAATACTACTAATATCCTACAACCATTCATCAATCTACTGATTAAAAAAGAAGACAAACCAACCGAATTATACTCTTCATGCGAAATGACATTTTCCCTGGAATGGCGAGTGGGAGAAAAAACTATATGGAAATTACAAATGAATCACTACGACACAATATATGGGAATGGGAAAGTAAATACAGAACCCCTGTTTCCTCACACTGAGTTGAAAGGCCGCTGGTCCCTATCACGTTAAAAATGAAATGTGCCCAGAATGAACAGGAAATTGAAACTCCCACTTCAAATACCTTCTGTACAGATGTATGGAAATATGGAAAATGAAAAAAAGAAAAAAAAGGAATAATAAAAAAAAGGAATAAAAAGAGGCAGTAGACCTCAATGGAAGCATTTACCGTGAAGCTAATATCTGACTTTTATACTGAAGTTAATTGCGACCGAGTTTTGACAGGGGGCGGGGGCGGGGAGAGGTCACACGCGCATACGGAATGTAAATGAATCTCTCGGGTAAAACCTCATTCAAAGACTGTTAGGTAATTCCGTAAGTTAATTTTTTACTCTTTAACTCTATGTATACATGTATATATATGTGTGTATACATATTAATGTATATGCAGTATATACATACATATGTATATATACATGTATATATGTGTGTGAGTATGTACATACATGTCAAAAGTGGGTAATAAACTCCAACATATTTAACTATACTAGCCGACATAATTATCTGATACTTTATAAGTACAAACAAGTACTTTTGACAGGACAAGAACCCAGTATACTGTATAAATATCATTATCCTCCTAATTAGGACATTTGCTTCGTCAGCAAGAAAAAACAATTAAAGGACGTTCTGCTGACATATGCAGTAGATTAAACACTTGGTAATTAGTTGACTGTAGTGAGTAGGAGACAAGAGCAGAGAAAAGCAGCTTTTTCCGCAGAAAAAGCCTCTACGGGAAAATGGGGTCTGCTGTGGTCACGAAAAAGGGCGTAGGGCTAGCTACCTCATCCCTGGAGACTTGCTGAAAATCCATAAGCCTGCACCCTTATATATATATATATAATTATATATATATATATATATATATATATATATATATATATATATATATATATATATATATATAATGTATCCTTCAGAAGTGCAGTTCTTCTAATAACAACACTTCTGTGAATGTATAGAGATATCCATTTTTTTTAATTTGGGTTAAAAAACTAGAAAAAACGGATTGCAGTCAGGTGGAACAGAAAATACTGTAAAGCTGTGAATGATATCGATAAATAACAATAATATTATGGTCATTATCTTACCCCTTAAAACTGTGATCTGAGTTATATATATATATATATATATATATATATATATATATATATATATATATATATATATATATATGCATATATATATTTATATATATATGTATATATTATATATATATATATATATATATATATATATATATATATATATATATATATATATATATATATATATATATATATATATATATATATATATATATATATATATATATATATAATATATATATATATATATATATATATATATATATATATATATATATATATATATATATATATATATATAATATAAACACTCAGATCACAGTTTAAGAGGTAAGGGTAATGACCATAATAATACTGTTATTTATCGTTATCATTCAGAACTTTACAACATTTTCTGTTCCCTGACTCTGGAATCCGTTCTTTCTAGTTTTTAACACCAAAAAAAAAAAAATGGATATCTCTATGCATTCACAGAAGTGTTGTTATTATAAGAACTGCACTTTTGAAGGATATATTATTGAGGGAAAACATTTACAATAATTAATTAGGCATGTTTTACTTTGTGAATCCAACCCAAATCAACATTCTTACGTATACATGAAATCCTATACATATATACACATAAAATATCCTTTACATCCTTCCATTTTAAGTTCTATATAAAATCCTTTTCAAAAAAGAGCCAGTAACACAAGAACACAGTAACACATAAAATATCTTTAAATCCTTCCAATTTAAGTCCTATATTGAATCCTTTCCATAGTCAAATCCAACAACACAAGGACACAATAACAAACAAAATGTCTTTAAATCCTTCTAATTAAATCCTATATCAAAACCTTTCCGCAATCAAAGCCAGTGACACAAAAACAAATAAAACGTCTTTAAATCCTTCAATTTAAATCCTATATTGAATCCTTTCCACAATCACTGATAATAACAAGAACACAAGAACAAATAAAATGTCTTTAAATCCTTCCAATTCAAATCCTATATCGAACCCTTTCCACAATCAAAGCCAATAACACAAGAACGCAATAACGCAAAATATCTTTAAATCCTTCCAATTTAATCCTATGTCAAATCCTTTCCATAATCAAAGTCAATAACACAAGGACAATATAACAAATAAAATACCTTTAAATCCTTCCAATTTAAATCCTATATTAAATCCTTTCCATAATCAAAGCCAATAACCCAAGAACACAATAACAAACACCTTTCAATCCTTCAAATTTAAATCCTATATCATATCCTCTTCACAATCAAAGTAAATAACACTATAACACAAAATATCTGTAATGTTTCCAATTTAAGTCCTACAGCGAATCCTTTCCACCATCAGAGCCAATACCACAAAACCAACACATCCTAGGCATCCTACGATACCGCCCCCACCTCTCTCTCTCTCTCTCCCATCCCGTGGCAAACGAGCTGACGCACACAGTCACTCTGTTCCCTAAATAACAGTAATTAGCGTTTCAAGAGGGGCCCAATTAACCGGAATGCGCCGGCGAGTTAATAATTTTGGCACTTGGCAATTACTCTCGCGATCTATAAAAGATCGCGAACTGAGAATTATATTATACGAGCGCAAAAGCTTTGTGGTCCGGTCGGGTAATTTGCCTTCCAATTACGTCGTTATTTGGATGAAAGCCCGTTCGAAATATACCTGGAATTACGGTCCGATGTCGGGGATATTATGCGTACTTAATACAGAAAATTCAATTACCTCAGTGTTCTCGTGAATATATATTTACAGTGTTCCTTTCTATCAGTCTATCTATCTATCTATCTATCTATCTATCTATCGTATATATATATATATGTATATATATATATATATATATATATATATATATATATATATATATATATATATATATATATATATATATATATATAACAAAACTCAAGTGCTTCAGTATTTTCATGAGTTCATATTTACATTGGATCTGTCTAACTATCTATATATACAAATACACACACACATATATATATATAAATAAATATTTTATATATATATATATATATATATATATATATATATATATATATATATATATATATATATATATATATATCCTCTAATTCCGATTCCTAGTAAGTTTTTTTTTACACGAGTGCTAACCCCTGGCACTTTTACCCTCTGGTTGCAACCAACCACAATCGACTAACCACCTGATACTTTATTGACCAATTAGGTCAATTGACGCTAAAAGTTAAGTATATCTTAGTTTAACCAGACCACTGAGCTGATTAACAGCTCTCCTAGGGCTGGCTCGAAGGATTAGACTTACTTTACGTGGCTAAGAACCAATTGGTTACCTATCAACGGGACCTACAGCTTACTGTGGAATCCAACCACATTATAGCGAGAAATGAATTTCTATCACCAGAAATAAATTCCTCTTATTCTTCATTGGTCGGTCGGTGATTCGAACTCGCGGCCAACAGAGTGGTAGCTGAGAACGGAACCAGCTCGCCCAACAAAGAACTGGATCGCAAACAGGATTTTTAGGAAAAGGGTAAAAGCCGTTTCTCACCCGTGGGATTACACATCAGCACCTATAGGTTACACGGAGAGATCGAAAGAAATCTAATAACAAATACAAAAAAGTAATCACGAATTATTTCTTTTTTTTTTTTTTTTTCTAAAGACGCCTTTGGACACTTCACACGGTACAGACCGTGTTGTTTTTACATACAGTATACCTGTATATTCAATTGGACACCTCTTGCGTTGCGACCAACCTACCAAAAATATTCCAGATCAAGTAAATAATAATAATAATAATAATAATAATAATAATAATAATAATAATAATAATAATAATAATAATAATGAGAATGAGTGAGTTCTCAATTCCTTGTCAATTCACTTCCAATACTTTTATTATAAATCCCTAATTGCAAAACGTAAAAAATCATCAGTTTTCTATCAGTGTTGTCTACCAAGCCTTCCAGGAAGATTCCATGTCAATCCAGCCACAGCTTTCCAGGCATTATCTCCGTCTCTCTGTCCAATTTACATCAAGAAAGAAGTAGATCTGGATGACTGATATACATTTTTTTTCACGAACGTTTGGCATACAATCGCGGTTAGATCTGTTCCGGATCTTGTCCTAGACATGTACTCTAATTTACTGGATTGGTCCTTGGTCAAATGCAGACCATTTTTGGAATTCTTTTAAGAACAATTTCTTCCGAGATTTTCATTTGGTCTTCTTAAGTGCATTTATCCATGGTCAGAAAAAATATATTAAGTTTACTTTCGAAAATCAGTGTCAGGATCTGGATCTTGTACTGGACTTGTAATTTTCTGGATTGCTCCTTGGCCAAATCCAGACCATTCCAGAAATTATTTTGAGCACAATTTCTCCAAATCCAGACCATTTCAGAAATTATTTCGAGCACAATTTCGAAGACTTTTGAAATTTTAATTTGGTCTTAAATGCATTTACCGAGGGTCAGAAAAAAAAAAAAAAAAAAAAAAAAAAAAAAAGTTTTTTCGAAGATCAGTGTCAGGATCTGGACCTAAATTCTGATCAGGAAAATAACCACAAAACTGTATATTACACGTAAACAAGTAAAAAATGCGCCGAAGTTTTTTCGGCTCAATCGAGTTTTCTCTACAGCCGCTACAGCGTATAATCAAGGCCACCGAAAATAGATCTATCTTTCGGTGGTCTCGGCATACGGCCGTATGAGCCGCGGCCAATGAACTTTAACCAAGGCCAGGTGGTGGCCTATTCTATATCGTTGCCAGAAGCAGGATTATGGCTAACTTTAATCTCAAATCAAATAAAAACTACTGAGGCTAGAGGGCGGCAATTTGGTATGTTTGATGATTAGAGGGTGGATGATCAACATACCAATTTGCAGCCCTCTAGCCTCCGTAGTTTTGAAGATCTGAGGGCGGACAGAAAAATTGCGGATAAAATAAAGTGCGGACGGACAGACAAAGCCGGCAAATAGTATTATTTTACAGAAAACTAAAAGCCAGAAACCTTCCGGTTTCAAAACAGTCCAATAAAAATATATTCCATGGCATCATAAGCTACATCGTACTCTAAGTAATAAAAAAAAGTCCAAGAAGAAGAAGAAGAAGGGGAAGCAAGGAAACAGGGAAATGACAAAAGGAAGGAAATAGAGAGAGAAAAATAAATGGTCAACACCATATAATACTCTCTCTCTTTCTCAAGAGTAGAAAGGCCACCAAGATGAATTTTCCGGACAACAGTTAATATTGTCTCCTCACTTAATCTCCTCGTCTCTCGTTTCAGACCGAAATGAAATTACAGCTGGACGTGACTGTAATTCTGAAATATATATATCAAATGTATTTCTCTTACTGGATATATATATATATATATATATATATATATATATATATATATATATATATATATATATATATATATATATATATATATATATATATATGTACACACACACACACACACACACATATATATATATATATATATATATATATATATATATATATATATATATATATATATATATATATATATATATATATATATATATATACATACATACATACATACGGACACCGTGTTGATAGATACAAACACAGGGTGTGGCTGGCCCGGGCGGGGGGGCGGGGAGATGATGTCACTGCGTTTGTAAGCGACAAAACGTATCTATACAGTTTCCTCCAGTCTTATACGGTAATATTTTGTGCACGTTCTATGACTGCATTATGAGTCCCCCAAAAATAATCAACTTCCAACACACCCAATTATTTATATTTAGAAATTGCATAAAATAATGCACGAGTAATTCAGCAATGTCGCTCTCTCAGCGACAAGGGACAGATGGAATGCGCAACACGGCGCTCTTGTCACTTAATGAAAGCGTGTCAACTACCAAACTCCGGAATTGAGTAAAGCGACCCAAATTCCCTTCATGAAGAGCGAACGAATTCTACGTAGTTTTAATGCTCAATGAATGCCGCAGGTTGATATGATTAAAAACATAAACGGTTTACACGGCGTAACATTACAATTTATGAAATGCAAATCCGGAGCCGCGACTGGTTTGAATATTTTAGCTGTCTATACGCATAGCATACCGGCGGCCTAATCTGCATATCTACGTTTATCTTTGATGCGAAAAAATGTGCCGAAAATTTTCATCCGCTACGGGGACGCGGGTGCTGTTCACTTTGGTTGTTTGAAGAAAACCACGTTCACAGAGAGAGCTTGAATGCTTGAAGAAATGATCAATGGGCAGATTTTAGGAACCTTGAAGAAGGCAGGGTATTAATTTTACCAGCTATAATCACGATCCTTTGCTAGTTTAAAAGCAGCGTCAAGTCTTCCTATTGGGTATTAAGTGAAACTGTTCTACATTGCCTGTTCCACTGCAACATTTTAAAGTAACCACATTTCTGTTAAAAAGTATTATACCATTTCTAAGGTGTCTTACTTCTAAGCTTATTCCTGGCTTACCAACACATCCCTATTACCAAAGTAAAAGCTATCCTAAATTGCCCGGGTCCACTGCAGCATTTTGAAATAACCACATTTCTATTAAAAAGTATTATATCATTTCTAAGTTTCTTACTTCTCTGATTAAGTATTATTCCTGGCTTACCAACACATTCCTATTACCAAATTAAAACTATTCTACATCGCCGGATCCATTGCAACATTTTGAAGTAACCACATTTCTATTAAAAAGTATTATATTACTAAGTTTTCTTAGCTTCTATGATTAAGTAATATTCCTGGCTTTCCAACATTCCCGTTACCATTCAAAATTGTGGGGTACTAATATTTTCGAGTCATGAGTCAAAATACTAAGAAACATTCCTCGGATACTTATATGCTTCTATTAGGAGGTAACGTTACTGGGTTGCCTTACTTCTGTTACCAAAAAACAGTCCTGGCTTACCTCATTACTATTGGAAAGTTACCAACCTTGGTTACTCTACAGCTGTAACAAAGTAACATTCCTGGTCACTTTCTATCACACAGTCACATATAATATTATTAACTACTAATATTTCTGGACTACCTCACTTCTAGTATTAAGTAATATTTTCGGATTATCTCATTTCTATTACCTACTATTATTTCTGGATTACCTCACTTCTAATATTAATTAATGTTTTCGGATTATCTCATTTCTATTACCTACTAATATTTCTGGATTACCTCACTTCTAATATCAAGTAATGTTTTCGGATTATCTCATTTCAATTACTAAGTATTATTTTTGGATTACCTTATTTCTGGATTACCTAACTTTTATTACTAAATAATATTTCTGGATTACCTCATTTCTGTTATCAAGTATTATTACTCTACTACTTGGTAACACCAAGTAATATTTCTGAAATACCTCACTTATATTACCAAGTAATATTTCTGGAATAACTCACTCCTATCAGCAAGTGATATTTCTGGAATACCTCACTTCTATTGCCAAGTAATATTTCTGGAATACCTCACGTCTATCAGCAAATAATATTTCTGGAACACCTCACTTCTATTTCCAAGTAATATTTCTGGAATGCCTCACTTCTATTACAAAGTAATATTTCTGGAACACCTCACTTCTATTACCAAGTAATATTTCTGGAACACCTCACTTCTATTACCAAGTGATATTTCTGGAATACCTCACTTCTGCTACCAAGTAATATTTCTGGAATACCTCTCTTCTATCAGCGAGTAATAGTTCTGGAATACCTCACTTTTATTACCACGTAAATTTCGCAAAATTCAACAGCATTCATTATGCTTTTCTTGCTGGCTGACCATGTCCCACAGACTCGAGCGGGCACCAAATCAATGAGCTCAAGAAAACTACAATTACAAACTCCTCTTTGACCCTCCCTTTTTCCCTCACTCTTTCCTGCAATCCTTCCCCCCCCCCCAAAAAAAGGGTTTGTCTTCTAGCACATTAACCTACTTTTCCACTCCCCTCCATACAAATCTCCATACAAGCACACACACACACACACACACACAAATAAAGTTATTCTCCTACCTCGCTCAGGTCCCAATCGCCTTGTTGTTACCGTACCTTTAATTTGGCCATCCCCAAAAACACATAAAAACATCCCAGGTAAGAGAAAGAGTCTTCGTCCTCAGAGCGAGAATCGGAGAGGGTGCAACGGTCAAATTAGACCGTTTTTGCCGCTCATCCCACCACGAGGGGAAATTAATACGACGGAGAAATGATAAAACGAGAGAGCGTATCGACGGAAGCGGAAAAATCGAAAGTGGAAACGCTCTCACCTCCCGAGTGACACGGAGAGGGTGTAGCATCAGCCACCATACGTCGGAGGTAATTACTTCTGGCAGTTTGGAAATGGAATAAATAATGAGTGATACTACTGCTAACATTAATAACAATGGCAGTTTGGAAATGGAATAAATAATGGCTGATACCGCTGCTTCTCCTACTAATAACAATAATAACAATCTCCTACTAATAACAATTATAACAACCTCCCACTACTAACAATAACAACAATAATAACTGCTACAAAATACTCATAATAGCGCGAGTCCTAAAACGGAGAAACAATTCCACAGTTTTGCATATGTACATATATCTAAAGATAAATCTGTACAGAGAGCTTTCGGGAATCTGTTCGATTCCCTTTTCAATCTCACTGACAAGGGGAATCGAACAGATTCCCGAAAGTTTTCTCTTTAGATTCATCTTTAAATACATGTACATATACTGTACATAACTGTGGATTTGTTTCTCCAATAATAATAGCGCAAATATGCAACTTGCAGTCACGTCTGTGATGGTTACTGAGTAGGAAATTTAAATAATAATAATAATAATAATAATAATAATAATAATAATAATAATTACTCACTATCATCACAACATCAATTACGACAATAATGATGATGAAGATTACGAACAGCGAGAATGCCTGACAATTATAAAATTATCATTAATGAAGCTAAAAATATAGTTAATGAAACTAAAATTATCGTTAATGAAACTAAAAATATAATTACCACACTATCAGGACGGTCATGGATGTTGTTACTATCTATTAAAAGAAAAACCAGCAGATAACTAAATAAAGTCTATCCTAAAATGGGATGGCTTCAGGACAATTCGAGACAGCAGTCACTTGTTTAATCTAGCCTTGATATGTCGTAGAGAGGATAAAATGCCCATATAATAAGCCCAATACTACTACAAACAATGAACGATGTAGTCGTCTAAAAGAACAATCTATGAACCATATATGACCTAAGAATTAGTACAGATCACTAAACATTAACTATGACACTTAAACTGAAGAAACAGTTCTAAACAATGACAAGCAAAAAATGCGCCGAAGTTTCTTCGGCGCAATCGAGTTTTCCGTACAGCGTATAATGCTGTATGAAACCCTCAGGCACGGCCCATGAAACTCTCAGCCGCGGCACATGAAACTTTCAGCTACAGCCCGGTGGTGTCCGGTGTTGTTGGCACCTACAGCGCTGCCAGACGCACGATCCATGGCTAACTTTAACCTTAAATAATACAAAAAATACTGAGGCTAGAGGGCTGCAATTTGGTATGTTTGATGCTTGGAGAGTAGATGATTAACATACCAATTTGCAGCCCTCTAGCCTCAGTAGTTTTTAAGATCTGAGGGTTGACAGAAAAAAGTGCAGACGGACAGACAAAGCCATCTTGATTGTTGTCTTTTATAGAAGACTTAAAATGCAAAGTAACTGGAAAGAGATCAACAATACAAAAAGCTCCACATCTGTACACAATATAAAGCAGTATATAACTCCAAAAAAAAGTTAAGTATACCTTAGTTTAACCAGACCACTGAGCTAGGCTATCACACAAGCATGCTAAGTATATGCAGCACATTTGAATTATGGGAAAAATATTAAACCTACAGGCTTAAAGAAACTGGTTCTAACTTTTATTCTCCTATGGCTGGCCCGAAGGATTAGATTTATTTTACGTGGCTAAGAACCAATTGGTTACCTAGCAACGGGACCTACAGCTTATTGTGAAATCCGAACCACATTATAGCGAGAAATGCATTTCTATCACCAGAAATAAATTCCTCTTATTCTTCACTGGCCGGTCGGAGATTCGAACTCGCGGACTACTGAGTGGTAGCTGAGAACGGAGCCCGTTCGCCCAACGAACTCCAAACACTCAGCTCAGTCAAGGTGTTATTTCATAAAAATGACAGTTTCCTCCAGAACGTTACTACTACGAAGGTCCAGCGGACACTCAAAAGAAATACCTTGAACTTCACTTTTAAATTTGTTGTAATTATTGAAGTAAATAAACCGGTGTTTGGCCCCTCGGTGTCACATTCGCCTACCACCCTTTTTCGTAAGCAAGGAGCCCTCCACTATATTCCAAATGGAATTGTGTGTTCAGACTTTCCAAATTATTAATTCACAACAAGATCTTAGTTATTCCACTGCCTGGTATTCATTTGATAAATTTACATACAGTTTATCAAATCATCTTTCTTTTCCTTTTTTTTTTTAAACCAAATTCCTCCCTCACCAATGGTAAAAGATTTCAGTCTCACCGATGTTGTTTCCCAGCATGCAAATTCGTGAACCAGTCTCAAGCAGACTATGATAATTCTACTTAAACAAATGCTATCATGCAAGGAAACTGACAAGTGACCTACAGCACCAGCAGTCTGAAACGGGTAGGTCAAAAGATTTAGGAAACACAGGGGAAAAAAAGGAATTCCACTTTCTGGATGATATCCCTCTTAAAACATACTTGGAAAAATTAGGAAAGCAGGATTACTCTGGCATAAATTTAAAGTTTTTAGTTTTCTGCAAAACAAAACTATTGTGCCGGCTTTGTCTGTCTGTCCGCCCTCAGATCTTAAAAACTACTGAGG
>NC_089788.1:69212719-69235219 GCF_040412425.1 Macrobrachium rosenbergii | reverse complement strand
AGGCCGTTCACACCGGGTGGGAAGCTCTATGCTACTGATGTCTGCGAAATAGCTTTCATAGCTTCCTAGATTGCCGGGCGCGCGATTTTTGTCGACGTAGCTCGCCTCGCGCATGCGCACTTGGGTCTCACAGCAGATGTTCCCGCCTCGTGGCTTAAACCTAAATATACTGTAAGTGTTATATTAAAGTGGGGATATAAAGTATACCTAAGCAAATCTACTAAGAGTAAAATTTCACTTCCTGTAGTGCATGGTCAAGTTTATTATTATTATTATTATTATTATTATTATTATTATTATTAAACAGGAGCCCTTTCAAATGGGAGAAGCAAATGTCCAAAGAATGTAAATGATTTCATATATTAATATATAAATTAACTTTAAGCAGTAAAGATGAACAGATTAACAACAGATACTTACATAATTGCATGAACTGTTCGCAAACATTCAGAGCTTTCGGTGTGAACATACGCGTAGCGAGTATAGCTAGCATGGCTCCGCAGCATAGCGTAGCGCGCTTAGCATCGCATCCGGTGTAAAACGGCCTTACAGGGTGTTTGCAGCGTCCCTTCGGCCACTAGCTGCACAAATGTTTTTGCTAAATGGAATAAAATCTTGCTTTTGAGCCTCTTACTTGACATCCATTCCCCGCTCCCTTTCTCTAGTCATACTGGTCAACAGCTCTCTTACTTCTTAGTGCAACTGTGCGTCTTTCTCCAAATTCCACCTCTGGATCTTGGTAACCTATTTCCTAAATTTTTTCGATCTCTTTATCTTGCTATTCAGCCACTCCGACTCTCTCTTTTTGCTGTCTTAAAGGCTGAAATGTCTTAGAATTCCCCAGTGCCTAGGTTGCCAGCCTAAATCCCATATATCAATCCATCCATCATTCAATAAATAGATTAGTCATGACTACAATTAACATCCCAATATGCTAATCAAAATAATAATCACTGTTCACGCTTGCCATTCAAGAAAAAAATTGAATCAACTGGGAAATTTACATCCACTTGGTTACTCATACGAGTGATTAATTAATTAATTGTGAGCACTGGCATAATTTTATTGGTATTTATACGAATGCTTATTTCCCATACCCATTCAGACTCGGGATGAAAATTAAGAAGCATTTGGTTATTCGCCAAAACTAGTATTTACGTAGCAATTCATAACATGAACTAACCTTCAACTTAAATGATCAAAGTAAAAGATTACCCGGTCAATCATAAATTAAAATTCACATTTAACAGCACCGAGAACTCACGATCACAATTACAGCTAGCGACAGTATGAAGTTACTTGGGAAAGCGTTAGTTTTCCTCCGGCGAAAGCGAGAGAAAGCGGGCGAAAGTGGCAATTACAGATACATCACAGCAAAAGCTAAAATGCAAAATATTATGGACAGTCCAACGACAGCCTCCGTGACGTAGGTCTCCCATCTGCTGAAGTCGAGAGCAAATACCTTCTGAAATGGCCCCCTTTCATGTGGAACAGAAAACGGGGACGGCTAATTAGTTATGCACACATCAAGTCCCTTTGGCCGAGAACTGGCCAGAGAGAGAGAGAGAGAGAGAGAGAGAGAGAGAGAGATGCTTAAGGAATCCTTTGATGGATACTATGATATAATTATTTTGCTAAAGAAAAAAAAAATATGATTTGCTTCCTTCATTACCTCTGCTCGAGATGTGATACTGAATTGAATTAAATATAGAATTTAGGCCAAAGGCCAAGCACTGGGACCTATGAGGTCATTCAGCGCGGAAACGGAAATTGACAGCAAAAGATTTGAAAGGCGTAACAGGAGGGAAACGTCGCAGTTGCACTATGAATCAATTGTTAGGAGAGGGTGGAAAGTAAGATGGAAGAAGAAAGAGAATATGAAAGGAGGTACAGTAAAAGGAACGAAAGGTGTTGCAGCTACGGGGAAAATCTGATATTGGGATGCTTTGCAATTCCGGGGGTGTAAGGGAACAAACGTTAAATGAAGGTTTTAATTTTTCGCAAGAATGTCTTTTCATATCATTTTCACTTTTCTTATAGATTCCACGTTATCTAAGGCTGATTATTTTTCCAGTGTATTAAATTCAGTTATCTAACACATTAACTGCATCCAAAGTACTTTTCTCCTCTTTATGTGCATGATGGGGAATGCGAATACAATATGTTTGTTATAATATTCAAACATAAAAATTATTATATAAGTAAATATTCGTGAAAATGTCGAAATGGAGAAACATGAAATCCTTGTAATATATTACTTCATAGGGAAACGGCTTACTGTCAATGTTGTAGCTGGAAAACATTATCTATCTCTATCTATGTATATAAATACAAATATAAATATATCTACATATGTATACATACATATTTAAAAATATATATATTCATACATATATTATATATACAGTATATGTGTATATATATACAGTATATATATATATGTATATATATATGTATATATATATATATATATATATATATATATATATATATATATATATATATATATATATATATATATATATATATATATCGCACTTTCCAAATAAAAAAAACAAAGGTATTGACTGATTGATTTACTTACACCTGACGTCACAACTGCCAAGCTTAAAAAACCAAATCTTAATAAAATCGAAAAGCCGTTAAAACACTCACCGACATTAAACACTAAAAATTAAAAAAAATAAAATCCCAAACAGGATAAACACACGTAAACAGAGAGAGAAAGAGAGAGACAGAGAGAGATATTCATTCCGATGCAAACACGCACGAATCCTGCGGCCATTCCCATTCCCATTCCAGATGATCTCTTCATCGGCCGTTTTTGATCATTTATGCAAATCCAAGAGTGAAAACAATTCGATTACAGAATTCCAATTTACATTCTGAAATGTATGAATACATTCGCGAACAAATCCCGACTTTAACACCGCGATTCCCTTTCCTTTTTATCAGTGTTTTATCACGCGATTTTATTGTATCCTATTTTATTTTATTTTATTTTACTTTGTTTGTGTTTTACTACGCGATACCGAAATGGTGTTGATGATAAACTAAACTAAAAAGAGGGAACAATTTATGTGGACTGTTTGGAGCCCAGGGCACATATTATTCATTCAAAAAACTATTCAATATGCTTCACAAATGCAATTTCAAAGTATCATAATTATTAACATTAGTGCTGATTGCCCCAGCATTTATGTAATTAAATACTGTACTTTGTGAATATATATATATATATATATATATATATATATATATATATATATATATATATATATATATATATATATAAAAAATATATGTATATTTATATATATACTGTATATATATATAAATATATATATATATATATATATATATATATATATATATATATATATATATATATATATATATATATATATATATATATATACACTAATGATATAGTCTTGTAATATGTATGCCTTTATGTAATTTTAATATATTTTCTCTTATATTTATCATGTGTTGTGTGTAATGATAATGACTGATGAAATACCAAGTATCAGATCTCAAAAGAGTTAACTTGACAGCGTGATTTTAGAACTAAGATACATTTTGTTGTTAGGGTAATGTTTGCACAGGTGTCCAGTAAGAGTAACCCCTTTTTGCTAAGGTTTGTTTCCTTATCCACTTGAAATGTCATCAAAAGAGATATGGGATGACAGGTTTAGATAACACTGGTAAGCTGTTGTTTGACCAAGTGTTCAATCAGCAAATCCCTTGTCATTAAAAGAGATATGTGCTGACAGGTCTACATGACCCTTTTGACCCAGGGGAAAAATCCCTGTTGTTACCCCTTCAGCCAGTGAAAAACCCCCTTTTGTCTTGGTAAAATTCCCAATCGACTGCGGCATGTTCTGTGTCAAGCACCCAAAATGCTTTAGAGACATCATTGGCTTCTTTTCAAATTGAATCTCAGAACCTTGTTGGCTGGGTTCTCTCTCTCTTACCTTCTCTTTCTTCAAAAGAAAGTAATTTTAACATAATACATATTTGTGGTCACTAGTAATAATATTTGCTTTTTGAGTTCTAAATCTAAGAAAAGTGTGTTAGAAGTGTAACGGCACCTTATAAAAGTGTGTTTTTGTGAATTTTACAAAGGTTTTCACAAGCTTGTGTAAGGTAAAGTGGATTTTACTTATTATTACCATGGTATAATAAGGTGTGTTAGAGAGATTTTTCCTTAGTGAAATTATTGTTGATAAACCTTTTGTGCATTTTTGTGTGTGTTCTTGTGTTTGCAATTTCTTAATTTTGCCCAAGTTTTGTGTTGGTGATTTAAAATTTATTTGCTTACCATTTTACATATTTTTGGTACTTTAATACTACATACTTGGTTTGATTTTCATTTATTAAGACTTCCTTTTCAAATCTTGAGTCATTCTTGATAGTTTAAATTTCGCTTGGTTAACGTAATTTCTTGATAAATTAAAGTTTTGTGAATTAATTTGGTTTAAGAATTAATTAAAACTTGTGTTGTTTTCAAATAATGGTAAATTTTTCAGACTGTGAATTCTAATTATAAATTTTGAAGCTAAAAATAAATTTTTGTATTTAAAATTTTTTAAACAGTGTTTTATTTATTGACCACCAGTGAATAGGATTAATTGTGTGTGCATAAGGCAAAGTGATAAACATGTTTTGTTCTTTTAGTTAAGACCAGGGAAACAATTATACTTGTTTGATGGAGTGATGCCCTTTTTCCCTAGTATATTTCTTGTTTAATTGTTAACACCTCACACATATCTGGATAAACTTAGTTTGATTTTTCAAGTGACAAGTAAGTTTAAGGGATCACTGTTACCTTTAGAGTGCTCAGTCGCAATTTTATTGTTATGAGAGTTCATGTATCTGGCTGAAGTGAGGTAAACCTTTGGATTTTGTGACTAGTTGTGTAATAACCAGGTACTTGGTACACTTCGTGACAATATATATATATATATATATATATATATATATATATATATATATATATATATATATATATATATATACATACATATACATACAAATATTATATAGATATATATATATATATATATATATATATATATATATATATATATATATATATATATATATATATATATATATACATACAAATATATAAACATATGTGTGTATATATATATATATATATATATATATATATATATATATATATATATATATATAAATATATATATATATATATATATATATATATATATATATATATATATATATATATATATATATATATATATATATATATATATATAAAATATATATATATATATATATATATATATATATATATATATATATATATTATACATAACGCATTTACTGTATATATACATTTAAGTGTGACCCACTAAAAACCTCTCTTCCCAAAGACGATTAATTATTTGGTCGAAACGGATGGTAGAAGCAGATATTCCCTTCGACATCAAAGAACTAATTACTTACATGTCATTTAACGATTAATGGGGAGGAAAAACTATCGTTATTTTTTATCTTTTATTTCCTCTTTTTTTCTTTTATAAGTAATATTGGATGTAAGAATAAGTAAAAATCTAAAAAAAATAGGAAAGGAAAAATGAGGGGAAATACGTAAAGACTGAAAGAAAATGAGAAATAAGGAATTATAAAATTAGTCGAATATTTAGTTATTTTATTGTATGAGAGAGAGAGAGAGAGAGAGAGAGAGAGAGAGAGAGAGAGAGAGAGAGAGAGAGAGAGAGAGAGAGAGAGAGAGAGACGTTTCCTTCGCCAAAACATGAAAAAGTGAAATGCAGAAATTTCACCTTAAAAGTTTTTCTTTATTATTGATCATTATCATTATTTATTATTATTTTATTCATTTCTTTATTACTTATTTTACCACCAAACTCCTACAAACCCAATTAACGTCAAAGCACCGTGTCTAGACACCGCCAAGTCACCATTCACGCCCACCCCGCCCAACCACAGAACGCATTAGCATGCAGGCTTAGCGCTGGAAGGCACCACGGTAGGCCCACACAATATCACTAATAAATGAGCTTAATATGCGCCTAGTAGATTAGCCAATTAGGCTGCATAAGTGAGTAGAACCTTAATTGCCTCGTTAAGAGGGTAATTTGGGCGTAACGCCTCATTACGCAGCTGTCATGACGAATCTGAGGTGAAATAAAGGCGTCAAATGGCCTCGGAGATTTTAAAGTCGGTTGCGGTATGCGTTTTTTTTTTTTTTATGAAGGAATTTATGTCTACGGAAGCAACTGGCGTTGTTTTTATGATATTTCAAAATCCAGTTTTGTTTTACATGGAATCTGTGTCTATAGAAGTAATTGATATTTTTTCTGATATTTCAATTTTCTGTTTATTTTTTTAATAAGGAATTTTTGTCTATGGAAGTAAATGACATTCTTTTTCTGATATGCCAATTTTTATTTTTTTTTAATATGGAATTTTTTTCTAAGGAGATAAGACATTGTTTTTCTGATGTTTCAATCATTTCGTCATTCTTTTTAATATGGAATTTTTGTCTATGGAAGCAACTGACACAGTTTTTCTGATAATTACATTTTCAGTTTTTTAATAAGGAATTTATTTCTATGGAAGTAATTGACATTGTTTTTCTGATATTTCCAATTCATTTTTTTTAAATAATTAATTTGTGTCTATGGAAGTAATTGACATTGTTTTTCTGAGATTCCAATTTTTAGCTTTTTTAATAAAGCATTTTTGTCAATGGAAGTAAGTGACATTGTTTTTCTGATATTTCAATTCTTTGGGTATTTTTTTTTATAAGGAATTTTTGTCTATAGAAGTATTTGACACTGTTTTTCCTGATATTTCCATTTTTTGGTTTTTTTAATAATGAATTTATGTCTATGGAAATAACTGACATTGTATTTTCTGACATTTTAATATTCAGGCTATTTTTCTTAGGGAATTTTATGTCTATGAAGGTAATTCACATTGTATTTCTAACATTTTAATATTACGGTTATTTTTTTAATAAGGAATTTGTCTCTATGCAGGTACTTTTGTTTAAACTGGTTGCCATGGTAACACGATCATACAACTCTCAGAAAAAATCCAGTGAATATATATATATATATATATATATATATATATATATATATATATATATATATATATATATATATATATAAATATATATATATTATATATATATATAAAATATATATATATATATATATATATATATATATATATATAAATATATATATATATATATATATATATATATATATATATATATATATATATATATATGTATACATATATATATTTTTATATATATATATATAAAAATATATATAATATATATATATATATATATATATATATATATATATATATATATATATATATATATATATATATACACACACACACACATATATATATATATATATATATATATATATATATATATATATATATATATATATATATATATATATTCAACAAAAAAGTCAGAAAAAATTAAAAGTAAAACTAAGCATTATGAAAAATTATTTCTAACCATCACCACTCAATGCTAGAAAAAGTACGAGCAGGAATACTGCACAGTACAAATCAAGTAACATCACACATTAAAGAACGTTACAAACCATTCAAAAATAGTATTAGCTATGTTTACCAAATAAGAAAAAAATTGTTAGGTTAACAAACGCAGCCAGAAATTGTTGCCCCAGTAAACACAGACGTTAATCTTGATGGCAAATACGGAAGGCACTGCAAACTGGGATTAAAAATCGGCTCCGTTAAAAGCAGCCGTGACGTCAGAATGTTTCCCTCAAGAGGAAATGAATGATGAAAATTGGATTTACTCTCTGTCGACCTAAGCCGATTATCGCGAAAGCTCTCTCTCTCTCTCTCTCTCTCTCTCTCTCTCTCTCTCTCTCTCTCTCTCTCTCTCTCTCTCTATCTATATATATATATATATATATATATATATATATATATATATATATATATATATATATATATATATATATTACATGTGAATATGTCTGTACGTGTGCATTTGTATTTGTCTGTAAATCAAATTTGTCAGTAAATTTAGATACAGAATCTGTTGTCATCGAAAGACATTGTCCGAACTAAACCTGAGGGAGTTGGATGTTTAAGGCACACATGCTTTCATTTCTTGGACATCATTCGTAAGCAAAGGAATCGGTGTTTCGAATAATGTGTTCAAGTTTTCACGTTTTCTTTGAGTTTTTATTTATACAGAAACTTAAACGCAGAGTACTGTTGTGAAAGGAAAAATGTCCGTATTTATTAACAGGAAATAAAGGTTCCGGGAATGTTTTGAGTTTTTTTTTCAGTTTTTCAATGATAAATTTTATTAGAAATTATCAGAAAAACTACTGAAAAATAGAAAATGTTTAAAAGTTCTTTCAGTATATAAGAAATGAAAGAAATTCGAGACTCCAATCAGCGATAAATTTATAGTTTTTTTTTAACAAAGCTTCAGTCGATGAGAAGAATAATATTTCCAGCACAGACTCTATGCAATATGGGTTCACTGGACGATGCATTATCGAAATGTACAGCAAATGTGGCTCAGTTTAATGCCTTTGGTAACGAGAGTCTGGTATGTGTTCTCGGATAATTCTGAATAAAAAAAAAATAAACGAAAGTATCTGAATTTCATCAGAACTTCAATTTTGTACTAACTTTCTTATCGATGTAGATATGTATGTATGTATGTATTGAATTTAACAATGACACATTTCCACTCGTTTTATGAAAAGACCGAAAATTTTTGGGAGAACAGAGAATTTATTTTACACTTGAGAAATTTTCATTTTACTCAGCGAGGCAAAATGCATCCGCATGTACTGTATTTTTGTTTTCTCAGTACGAACTTTTTCTTTGGGATTTTTTTCCCTTTTATGCCCCAGAATTATAACATCTCCTAATTTTACTCTTGTAAAATTGAATTTTACTCGCACTATATGTTTATTCACGGCGTTAAGATTTTTTTTTTTTTTTTAGATTTTTTCCTTTCCGACACAAGAATGTTGAAGTTAAGTATACCTTAGTTTAACCAGACCACTGAGCTGATGAACAGCTCTCCTAGGGCTGGCCCGAAGGATTAGATTTATTTTACGTGGCTAAGAACCAACTGGTGACCTAGCAACGGGACCTACAGCTTATTGTGGAATCCGAACCACATTATAACGGGAAGTGAATTTCTATCACCAGAAATAAATTCCTCTAATTCTTCATTGGCCGGTCGGAGAATCGATTACGTACTCCTTGGACGGGTGGGTATCGTTCTCGGCACAAGAATGTAACATTACCTCATTTTACTCTTGCAAAATTTTCATCTTACTCGGCAAAGCAAACTGTATCCGTACGTACCGTATGTTTATTCTTTTTTGGGGGGGCAAGATCTTATTTTCAGATTTATTTTTCATTTCAGGCCCCCGAACTGTGACATTACCTTAATTTACTCTTGTGAAATTTTCATTTTACTAATTGAAGCAAATGTATCCATACGTATTTCAGTTTTATTCCCTGTATGAAGATCTTTTTTTCAGATCTTTTTCCATCCATTCCCCTTCCCTCCCTGCCATTACAAAACCTGGCAATCCAACTGACATTAAATTTCAGTACTGAGTGGAGGGAGGAGTTCCCTCACTCCCTTTGAACTCTTTCCCTCCCAAGTTGAAAGCTGATTACTCTAAAGTTGGAAGTAGATTACCTAGAGAGAGAGAGAGAGAGAGAGAGAGAGAGAGAGAGAGAGAGAGAGAGAGAGAGAGAGACTCTTGGCTTTGATTTCGTCAACTTCCCTTACCAAAGGTAATGTGAAGTTTCGCTGGACTCAATTTTGACATTTTAAATTAATGTACATTATTCTAGGAACTGACTTGAAGGAGATCTCATATTTTAGATTTCTGTAAAAGAAAACTATTGTGCCGGCTTTGTCTGTCCGCCCCCACTTTTTTCTGTCCGCCCTCAGATCTTAAAAACTACTGGGGCTAGAGGGCTGCAAATCGGTATGTTGATCATCCACCCTCCAATCATCAAACATACCAAATTGCAGCCCTCTAGCCTCAGTAGTTTTTATTTTATTTAAGGTTAAGGTTAGCACAATCGTGCTTCTGGAAACGATATCGGATAGGCCACCACCGGGCCGTGGTTAAAGTTACATGGGCCGCGGCTCACACAGCATTATAACGAGACCGCCGAAAGATAGCTCTATTTTCGGTGGCCTTGATTATACGCTATAGCGGCTGTACAGAAAACTCGATTGCGCCGAAGAAACTTCGACCCATTTTTTACTTGTTTTATGTTGTTGCAGAAACATGAAAATAATTATTCACAAACATAACGTAAATATATACAGTATACATTCTGTTTGTAGATACTGCAGAACCGAATATATCCAACAACAGTACATTACGTTATAGCTTCCTTTTCCAAACTTAGAAATTTATTTTCTTTCTTTGGTTTCTCATTGTTCATGTGGCCTGATAGAAATCGGATCATATACCTGTTCTATTATTCGAATGTTTTATTCGTCTCATGTTTAAATATCTTTTTAAGCTCTTAGTTAATACTGTTTCTGCATATTTAAGGTAACGGTATATATATATATATATATATATATATATATATATATATATATATATAGTATATATATATATATATATATATATATATATATATATATATATATATATATATATATATAATTATATATATATATATATATATATATATATATATATATATATATATATATATATATATTGTGCTATGTACCTGTCTATCTATCTATCTATCTATATATATATATATATATATATATATATATATATATATATATATATATATATATATATATATATATATATATATATATATAAAGTGTTTTGTGCGAGAGAGAGTATGTGTGTGTGTGTGTGTGCTCTATCACCTGTCCAGTACAGACCTGACCTAACGTTTCTCATCTTTCTAGATAGATAGCTCTCTTTTGCTATTTATAAACTCAGTGAAAGGAAGGAAGAAAGCAAATGATAACTTCATTAATTAAAACCAAACAAAACCGTAAAACAATTACGCTGAATCGAGATGTTGGGATGAGCCTTGCTGATGGAATATGTCCAAAATAACACTCGGCTAATCCGGCTTATCGGATTATCCCAGTACCGGTTCCTGCCGCTTGTTTGAGTGTGTGAGTGTGTGTGCGTGTGTTCATCTCTTACATACGTGTACATAAATATACGTACACACTCCGTATTATGTGCGGGAACTCTAAAACGCATTAATATGGACTGAAGGTGAAACTGAATATTTGCGCGGCTAGAATTCAAATGATGTACTCAGCAATATAATTAATGCGGCACTGATTGATCATCCTTAAGTTAAGATTAGGTACGGATTTGCTTATCTCTCTCTCTCTCTCTCGTACTTTTTGGAGGAGCTGTACATCAAAAACGTTTTTCACAATGTCCCTGGTGAGTTTCACATAACAATGGGCCTCAATTTTTACCTTGATAAGTTGTACATACCAGGTGTGGCTCAACATTTACTTGATGTGTTTCACATAAACATTTCTCAGCATCTTGTGGCACATTTGGTAAGGGGAATTTGTCAAAGTACATGTTAAGAAACATTTTTTATGTGACACTTGTCAAAGGAATTGGAAAGTACATCTTGAGAAAGATTTCTTATGTGAAACCCGTCGAAGTACGTGTTGCATAATTTTCAAAACTTGAAACTCGTTAAAATACACATTAAAGCACATTTATTTTGACAAGTGTCACTCAACAAATATTTCTGAAACGTACCATCACCAGATTCGCATACCAAACGTTTCTGAACATGTAACTTAATGAGATTAAAAAAAAAATAATTTCTGAACATGTACCTTGACGTGATTTAAAGACAAATAATTTCTGGACATGTACCTTGAAGAGATTAAAAAAAATAATTTCTGAACATGGCCCTTGACGAGATTAAAAAAAAATAATTTCAGAACATCTACCTTGACGAGATTAAAAAAAAATAACATTTCTGAACAACTATCTTCAGGAGATTCACATAACAAACGTTTCTGAACATGTACCTGGACGAGTGTCACATAAAAATTTCCGAACATTTACCTTGACAAGATTAACATAAAACAAACGTTCTCAACATGTATCTGGACTAGTGTTACGTAACAAAAGTTTCTCAGCGTATTCCCTAACGACCATCACGTATCGAACGCGTCTGAACGTTTAGTTTTAAGATAAAGCCACGTACCAAACGCGTCTTGAGAACTGCCCCCCTTTGCTATTGATGATGATTCCTTTCGTTCCTTGCAAGCACTGTTTCCCCTCCAAAGATCCTCTTGCAGACGTCTTCTTCTTCTTCCACATAGTTGGTGCCTCTAGATCTCGTCTCCCCTCCGGTATTCCTTTGAATTTGGTCCTTACGATCTGTTTGTCGTCGATTTCAAAGACATGGTTACTTCCATTTTTTTTCTTTGCCTTTTTCTCGCTTAATGAACTGATGGAAGATTTTTCGTTTCGCTGATTGATGTTAATTTACTTGTTTGATGTTTCTTGGACACAAATAAAGCGCTAATGCATCGGGTTACTTTCCGCATGAGAGAGAGAGAGAGAGAGAGAGAGAGAGAGAGAGAGAGAGAGAGAGAGAGAGAGAGAGAGAGAGAGAGAGAACTAGTTGAAGTGCCTGTGTGGGAGATGGGAAGAGTCAAAGCAAACTTGTGTTATTAAATAAACAAGAGAGAGATTGAGAATGGAAGAGAGAAATAAAGCTTTTACTTGTGAGTGTATATCAAAGCGAGAGAGAGAGAGAGAGAGAGAGAGAGAGAGAGAGAGAGAGAGAGAGAGAGAGAGAGAGAGAGAGAGAGAGAGAGAACGTGCGTGGTAGTTACTGTGTATACAGGTCCTTTTTGTGCTCTAAGTGTATCAGAGAGGTGGGGGGGAACAACTTACCTAATTAAATGTATGTGTGTTTGTGTGTGTGTGTGAGAGAGAGAGAGAGAGAGAGAGAGAGAGAGAGAGAGAGAGAGAGAGAGAGAGAGAGAGATCCTTGAACAAGGCTGCATTATCAGATGAGAGAGAGAGAGAGAGAGAGAGAGAGAGAGAGAGAGAGAGATAAACGCCATATAATGAAAGGTCTATATGAACTCCCATATCAAAAGACAGCGAGACCAGATCGTGGAAGGGGAAACTATAAATTGATTCATTAACGAAAGGGGAGAACGCCCAGGGAGACACACACCATTTCAAGAACCTCAAACAAAAAAAATAAATAAATAAAAAATAAAACCGGGGAACAAGTTGAGCGAATATTTACGCGAGTCGCGGAAGGAATTACAACGGATTTTGAAGTAACAGGATGAAGGGGAACGCCGTAATTGCTTTGTGAAAACGGACAGGTAATGTTACAAGTCGTCTCGGGCACGCGGACGCGCATATCAGCTCTCTCTCTCTCTCTCTCTCTCTCTCTCTCTCTCTCTCTCTCTCTCAACGTTAAGCGAAATGAGTTTTAACGACGACCCTGGAATGTATCAAGATTTCACTCCGGGAGTTTCTCTCTCTCTCTCTCTCTCTCTCTCTCTCTCTCTCTCTCTCTCTCTCTATGATTTGGAGTTGGGAGTCTGCTGTTGCGCTTGCGCTCAAGTCCACATGTATATACATATAAATGCATGCATATATATATATATAATATATATATATATATATATATATATATATATATATATATATATATATATATATATATATATATATATATTATACACACACACACACACACACACACATATATATATATATATATATATATATATATATATATATATATATATATATATATATATATATATATATATATATATATATATATATATATATATATATATATATATATATATATATATATATTTTTTACACGTGTGTGTGTGTGTGTTTACAAATTTTTGTGACATTCACCAAGACTTTTTGATATTCAGAAATATAAATTATATATATATATATATATATATATATATATATATATATATATATATATATATATATATATATATATATATATATAAATACTTGTACATAAAGGGAATTAGGAATCTGGTTTAACCATATAAAAAGAGAAACATTTATCCGATCAGTAGAACGAAGAAATGTTGCTTCTGATCAAAGGCTGAACATACAATTCGCTTGGCTGGACAAAAACCTTTCTCAGACGCAGATCTGACCATGGTATGTTTACGGCCTCAAATATAGCCAAAAACTAAACAAGGTTAATATTAGGTGTTTTGGGGAAGAGCAGTAGCGGTTGCAGCCTCTCCCCTCGTGAAAATATAATATCAGAACCGAAGAATTAAACCTCTGGAGGGAAAACGCTGTTATGATTGATCTGTCTGTGTCCGAAGTTCCGTCTGACTGGGGTAAATAATTTATCTGAATCTGCCAAGGTCATGTTTTTCATAAAGAAATTAAATCATTTATCAGTATGGACACGTTTTCAATTGCTACAATTGATGGATATTATGATAATTCATTAAACAGTTTATCAGCACAATGTACACCATTTTTGACAGCTGGTAAATTGTAATGGATATTGAATTGTTGCAATATACAGTACACATCGACAGTACTACACTGACAGTACCTATCCAGTAAAATACCTCAAAATAAACACGCAGAAACTGAGGATATTAGAGTATATTTCCACCCGACGCAATCATTAGCTTTGCCCAGATCTCTGAATTGGAATATAAAATTTAGACCAAAGACCAAGCGCTGGGACCTATGAGGTCATTCAGCGCTGAAAGGGAAATTGAGAGTAAAAAGGTTATTAAAGATATAACAGGAGGAAAACCTCGCAGTTGCACTATGAGTCAATTCTTGAGAGAGAGTGGGAAGTAAGATGGAAGAAAGAGAATATGAACAGAGGTAATATAAAACGAATGAAACAGATTGCAGCTGTGGGCCGAAGAGACGCTTCAAAGAGCTTTATGTAATGCCTACAGTGCAACGCATGAGGTGCACTGAAGGCAACGAAGGCACCACCACCCTACGGGGTGCCTAGACCTGTTGCCCCGAGGCAATCCTACTAACAATGGCGAGATCAGCAGACTTGCCCTAATCACTATATCCTACGACTTGTTCTTGGCCCGGGGACCGAATTACTCACGCTAACGGTTGCTAAATGACGCGGCTATTGATTGCGGAAAGCGCGCGCGCGCCCAGCTGCCCCCCGCCCTCACCCCGGTCCATTAAATTCGGCAGCGTTAGCCCAAGCGGGCATTAATCACAGCCGCTATAAGTAACTCATCAGGCCGCTTCATTTTTGGCGAATGTCCATTAATCAAACTGTTTTAATTGCTCCGCGCGGAATCAAATCAAGCGGAGTTTTCTAAGCGGCGGCCGCCACCTAAAACTTACTGGGGAGGCTGACTCGGCCATCCGTCATACGCAGAGATTTTGGGCAGGGATTTACCTAAAGCTCTTTTCCAGTCACCAGTTGATCGAACGTTTTAATCTTAATATTCTATCGGCGTTGTAATACACGCGGTCATTACCGCCGTCTCTTTCCCTTCCTCCGTAAGGATTTAGTGCTATCAGTCCATCTCACGCGGTGCACTGTAGGCATTACTAAAGGACGTTTGCGGCGTCCCTTCGGCCCATTGCTGTGTCCACCTTTATAGCCTTTTGCTTCACCTCTGCTCCCGCTTCCTTTCTTCTGTTTTGCTGTCCAACCGCTCTAACTCCCTCGTTTCACCTTAAGCACTGAAGGACTGAGAGTAAGTGTTTGGCCTTGTAGCCAAACTTTAATAAATAAATTTCAATGCACCTCACGTGGAGCACTGTCAGCGTTATCAATGGGTTTTTATTTTATCTCCATTCCCGCTTCCTTTCTTCCATATTGCTGTCCAACACCTCTAACTTGTACTTCACAGTAAGAGTGTAAGGTTTGTTCTCAGTTCCACCTCAAGATCCTTATACTTCATCTCCTCTAATTCCGGATCTCTTTACCTTGCTGTCCAACCACTCCAACTCTCTCTTTTCACTGTCTTAGGGCTGAATGACCGAAAGTGCCCCAGTGTTTGGTATAATAGCCTATAAATAATAAAATCCTTATATTAATCTCTCTCTCTCTCTCTCTCTCTCTCTCTCTCTCTCTCTCTCTCTCTCTCTCTCTCTCTCTCTCAGTGGTCCACTCGTTATCCTAATGGGGTGGGGATGCATTTCAGACCAGTTTTATAATAAATCCATTGTGCTACTCTTAACATAACCGGTGAGGTACATACATGGATGTTAGTCAACTGTAGTGGTTTGCAGTCTGAAAGAAGGACAAGAGGCTAGCGCATTAATCCCAAAAGAATTCAAGGGAAAGGCTTATATCTGGAAAAGGAAAACACAAACAGACGCATACTCAAATATAATAATATATTCATATGTATATAATTATTATATACATAAACACTATACACACACACATATATATATATACATATATATATATATATATGTATATATATATATGTGTATATATATATATATATATATATATATATATATATATATATATATATATATATATATATATATATATATATATATATATATATGATACTAATCAATACACAATCGTATGTTTCACAGAAATAAATTACTGACTCACATCGGCATCGAACCCCTGTTTCTGAAATGAAATGCCAGGGCGCTACCAACTGTGTGGGGGTCAGTTGGTAGCCCTCTGGCCTTTCATCTGACAGGCCAGGGTTCGATCCCGATGTGAGTCAGAAATTTATACATATATGTATACTTATATAAATACACACATATATAATATATATAAATATATATATATATGTGTGTGTATATATACACATACATATATATACATATACATAAAGTAAAAGTGTGCCTCTCTGTCTGTCTGTTGCCACCATCAAACATCAAATACGTCTGAACGGTAGATAAATTCTGCACAAAGAAACAAACAGTTAATAGTTATATTTACACAGTACAAAGACAATTACATTCCATACCCAACATTCCCCAACTGAGTGTTGCAGAAACTGGCTAGACAAAAAAACTTGAACAAACGCATTTAATCGTGACAGTGCTGCAGTTGAACGCAGCGTGCAGAGAGGATGGATAGCATGACTGCTGAAAAAGAGGTCATCGCCTGAAAGCGATCATAAAGTGTCATGACCTTGGGTCGCTGTTATAGTCCCCACGTGTGCTCTGAGGGAACCAGGTCATTAGCTTGGAAGAATTAAGTGGATGTGTTATCATTTATATTTCATACATGAGTCATTAGCTGCCTGTCCTACCCCCCGCCCCTCCACACAAACACTGCCACACACATCGCCTTTCTCTCTCTCTCTCTCTCTCTCTCTCTCTCTCTCTCTCTCTCTCTCTCTCTCTCTCTCTCTCTCTCTGTATTTTATATCATAAAATCTTTTAAAATATAAGTAAAATACATTACATGCGAAAATTCCAATACAGAAAATGTGTGGGAGAAATCCCCGACAGTTCCTCTACGATGTAAAATTAGTGAGGTTGGAGAGCAAGATTGAAGAAAGGAATCGGGAACGGAGGTAAAGTAAAAGGCAAGAAAGTAGATGCAGCAATGGGCTGAAGGGACACTGCAAATACCCTTGAGTAACGTCAACAGTACACCATCTAAGATGCACTGACGGCACTACCTCCCTGTGGGGCTTGAGAGTTTTATGATATACTTAAGATTTTGTTTAGTCATTTTCAGAAAGAGCAAAATTCTACGTTTAAAGTTAAGTAATGACGTCGCAGGCAAAAGCTGGAAGCCCTTGAAAACCTGATTCAAATACAGAAGCACTAACAACATTTTTTAAATACAGAATCACCGACAACATTTTTTAAATACGGAATCACCGACAACATTGTTTAAATACAGAAGCACTGACAACACTGTTTAAATCCACAAGCACTGACAACATTGTTTACATACAGAAGCACTGACCACCATTGTTTAAATACAGAAGTACAGTGCAACAATGTTTAAATACAGAGGCACTGAGCAACAATGTTTAGATACAGAGGCACTGAGCAACAATGTTTAAATACAGAAGCACTGAGTAATACTGCTTAAATGAAGAAGCACTGACTAACATTGTTTAAATACACAAGCACCGACCAACATTGTTTAAATACAGAAGCACTGAGCAACATTGTTTAAATACGAAAGTACTGACCAACATCGTTTCAGTACAGAAGCACTGGACAACATTGTTCAAATACAGAAGCACTGGACAACATTGTTTAAATACAGAAGCACAGAGCAACATTGTTTAAATACAGAAGCACAGAGCAACATTGTTTAAATACATAAATAGCCTCAGTTCGGAGACAGCACACAGTTCTCAAGTTCCTGAAATCTGCAACGGAACTGGTTGTCTAAAGTCTCACGGAACCCAGTTCGACCAAAAGATAGAAAACGGGCCGTCAAATAAGAATTAGACCGAAAGAGAGAGAGAGAGAGAGAGAGAGAGAGAGAGAGAGAGAGAGAGAGAGAGAGAGAGAGAGAGAGAGAGAGAGAGGCGATAAGACTTAATGTGACGAGAGACCCGACTCATGAAGAGCGGAAAAAGGGTCGTAAAAAGGCAGGAGGAGGGAAGCGAAGGCAGCGGAACGACCCTCCGAATGGTCGCTTCACCTGTTTAAGTCTTCGAGTGACGGATCGAGTGGCCGGCGGCAATGCCAAAAATACCCGGGAGGGCATCCTAATTCCGCCGGGCGTCACTGAGCCCAAAAATGCTTTATTGGGATTTGATCAGAAAAAGATTATTTTTACTAGCGTTTTAGGGGGGCTGTTTTACGTTTTCAGTGTGGCCCAGTTTTCCTCATTTTAAATGTTTTATCTTGCCATTGTGGTTTAGTTTTCCTCATTTTTAATGTTCGATTTTTTTCAGTGTAGCACAGTTTTCCTCACTTTGAATGTTATATCTTTTCAGTGTGGCGCAGTTTTTCTCATTTTGAATACTTCGTCCCGTGAAATTAATTTAATTTTTAAAGACAAAGTCTAATAGTTTTATCTCCAGTAAGTGGTCAGGTCTGTTTAGAGCAACAAAAGCTTTCTATTAGGATAAGTAAACAGAAACAAAATAACAGCTTTCTATTAAAAAACGCGAACAAATAAAATTTTTTCATCAATCAGACTTCAATTTCCTATAAGGAGCACAAAGCCGATCAAAAGAGTATGATTTTCCACCAACTGAACCACCCACAAGCATCGGATTGTAGGACAACATTATGTTAGAAATGGATCTCTCTCTCTCTCTCTCTCTCTCTCTCTCTCTCTCTCTCTCTCTCTCTTCGCTTATCAGAGAGAAATAATGCTCTGTGGGGAACAGACTCGAAATTCCGCTTCCAGCTTGTCATGTTTCCGGAGGTCGTAACGCCGAGATTACGGGTCGAACAGAAGAGAAACCTCATGAAGACGAGATAAAAGGAAGTTCGGAAGTTTTGGCGAGGCCGCAAATTTCGTTTAGCCCTCCGGGTTTCGTCAGGTGTCTTTTTATTTATTCTTCGAAATTTTTTCGTGCTTGCAGATAAATGTATATATATATAGGCTATATATATATGTATATATACATACATACATACATATATAGGTGTCTTTTATCTAGTTTGATATTTTCAATCTTGGTTTTATATGTGTATGTATACATATATATGCATACATATACATAGGTATGTATTATATATATATATATATATATATATATATATATATATATATATATATATATATATAATAGAGAGAGAGAGAGAGAGAGAGAGAGCAGTGTGATGCCAGGTTTAGCATTCCGAAAGGTGATAAGTTGATGAAAAATTGGCTGAATCCGAGTTGGGGGGAGGAAAGAAAAACTTACAAATTGCAGTATGCAAGGAGTGAAAGAAGCACTGGAAAGGAAGGGCCTTGAAATACAGGAAGCACGAAATTGTGTACAAGATAAAGAGGCAAATGACGCATTATTTGTAAGGGGTTTCGATGAGTTGTTGATTGCTAGTGCTGCGGTACCTGCAATGTCCCATCTACCCCTAGCTGTACCTACTTTTCAGCCTTCTACTTTACCTCCATACCCGCTTCCTTTCATCAGTCTCGCTGTCCAACCCCTCGAACTACTACTTCTTAGTGCAGCTATGTGGTTTTCACCCAGATCCACCTTTACATCCTGGTATTTTATCTCCATTAATTTTTTGTACCTCTGTATATTGCTTTCCAACCTCTCCAACTCCATCTCCTTCACTGTCTTAAATCGGTCATAAAACTAAAAATGAGCCGAGATTCTTAAAATCTGTCGTATGAGGCTAATTTTATGCCGCTTCTCAAATAAATTCATTTTCGCTTACGCAATCGAAGAGATCTAGACGTCCTGAACTGCTTGGTTGGAGAGGCTCCAAAGGGGTTTATCCTCCTTTTTTAGGACTTAATATAAATGGGGTAATAAAGTTCATCATATTTTTAAAACGTTTTTGATTTCGAGAAAGCATTTTTTTTCCGACCGGTCGGAAATTATGTGAAACGGCGCCTATTCCAAAGGGTTGTTGAATTGCATATTGAGATAAACGCCGGCCAGTTTATATCTCACTAATGTCTGGCGAAATTTTGACTTCCAATTCCTCATACAGATAACTTATATCCTGTATTATAGCAGAAAACGCATAGATGCTTGTAACAGCTGTATGGATATAACAAGCTATGTCTACTTAATATACAGCCTTAGCTAGTAGATAGGAGTCCAGGCTTTTCTAAATAAGTTTTCTGCTACCTTTGTTCTGGTTAGCCATAATGAATAAAACACGTAATAAATGCGCCGATGTTTCTTCGGCGCAATCGAGTTTTCTGTACATCGTATAATCAAGGCCACCGAAAATAGATCTGTCTTGCGGTGAGCCACGGCCCATGATACTTTAACCACGGACCGGTGGTGGCCTATCCTGTATCGTTGCCAGAAGCACGATTATGAATAATTTTAACCTTGAATAAAAAAAAAACCTACTGAGGCTAGAGGGCTGCATTTTGGTATGTTTGATGACTGGAAGGAGGGTGATCAACATACCAATTTGTAGCCCTCTAGCCTCAGTATTTTTTAAGATCTGAGGGCGGACAGAAAAAGTGCGGACGGACAAAGCCGGCACAATGGTTTTCTTTTCAGAAAACAACAAATGTGAAATTCCTTTTTACACGACAAGGGGTAGGCTGGGCAGGCAGAAAAGAAAAATTTTGAATAATGAACACTATCAGAGGAGCCTTGATGAATGATGAACATTTGGTGAAAACACTTATATTCGTACCAAGTTCATCTAAGAAAATATGCCACGCAATTTTCAATCTTAAGCGTTCCCTTATAGTATAGTACAGAATAATATACAATAACATAGCATAGCATAGTATATTAGTACAAGGGCAAAAAATAAAATGTAAAATTCCTTTTTAAACGACAGTATCCTAAGCATAGGACGGAGAGAAAATATTGGAAAATATCTCGGAAACCTTGATAAGTGATGAACACTTGGTGAAAACAATAATTATTCATAGCAAACGCATCCAAGCTGACTTCCCACCCAATTAACTAAGAAGTGTTCCTTTCACTTGCCAAAGGTATCACAGATTTCAAATGTTAATTTCTTATAGTTCTTATATTACGCGACCTTTTTTCTTTAGCCTCTAAAAACAGGAATTCTCTTGGGATTTATACGGCTCAGTAACTGTTGTTGTCTTTAATGGACAGCTTAGGAATTTTCTTTATACTTCTGTTTTTCTTGTTTTCTCCGTCCCACTACTGGCTTTAATGTAAACGATTCGAGACACGATGAGTTGGTGATTATGAACTAATACGGTTCGCTCTCATTGTACATCTAAATACTCAAAATAAGAGTTTTTCATTGTACATCTGAATACTCAAAATAAGAGCTTTTCATTGTACATCTGAATACTCAAAATAAGAGCTTTTCATTGTACATCTGACTACTCAAAATAAGAGCTTTTCATTGTACATCTGAATACTCAAAATAAGCGCTTTTCACTGTACATCTGAATACTCAAAATAAGCACTTTTCATTGTACAACTGAATACTCAAAATAAGCGCTTTTCATTGTACAACTGAATACTCAAAATAAGCGCTTTTCATTGTACACCTGAATACTCAAAATACGAGTTTTTCATTGTAGGCCTACATATGAATACTCAAAATAAGCGCTTTTCATTGTACAACTGAATACTCAAAATAAGCGCTTTTCATTGTACATCTGAATATTCAAAATAAGCGCTTTTCATTGTACATCTGAATACTCAAAATAAGCCCTTTCCATTGTACATCTGAATATTCAAAATAAGCGCTTTTCATTGTACATCTGAATACTCAAAATAAGCCCTTTCCATTGTATACAAATCTGAATACTCAAAATATGCGCTTTTCATTGTACATCTGAATACTCAAAATA
>NC_089788.1:69192719-69207719 GCF_040412425.1 Macrobrachium rosenbergii | reverse complement strand
CAAAGTGACTAAACAACAAATCATGGCTTTGCACTCATTACGTAACAAATCCTTCTCTTTGCTCTTAGAAAAAAAATATAATCCATCTTGTCAAACAAAAATTAATGTTTTTTTTTTTACCTTAAGGCAACAAACTGGCTGACAAATCGTGTCTTTGCACTATAAAAATGAACCCTGTCTCTCTCATTACATAACAGATCCTTCTCTTTGCTCTTGAACAAAAAACAAAAAAAAAAAAAACGAAAAAAATCATCCATTCTACCAAACAAAAATTGTTTTTTTTTAAGGCAGCAAAACGACTGAACAAATCGTGTCTTTGCGCTTTAAAAATAAATCCTGTGTCTCTTATTATATAACAAATCCTTCTCTTTGCTCTTGAACAAAAAAAAAATATATATTTTCCTTCCTATCAAACAAATTTTTTTAAGGCAGCAAAATGACTAAACAACAAATCATGTCTTTGCACTATAAAAAATAAATCCTGTTTTTCTCATTACATAACTCCTTCTCTTTGCTCTTGAACAAAAAAAAATCATCCATCCTATCAAACAAATTTTTTGTTTCTTAAGGCAGCAAAATACTTTAAAAATAAATCTAGTCTTTCTTATTACATAAAAAATCCTCCCATGGCCTTGAAAAAAAATCACCCATCCAATAAGAAAAACAATTTTTTTTTCTTAATTCAGCAAAATGACTAAAATAATCGCGTAATTGTCCTTTAAAAATAAACCCTGTCTCTTATTACATAACAAATCCTTCTCTTTGCTCTTGAAAAAAAAAAACATCATCCATCCTATCAAACAAAAATTAATATGTTTTTTCTTGAGGCAGCAAAATAACTACACAACTAGTCGTGTATATGCACTTTAAAAATAAATTCTGTCTCTCTTGTTACGTAAAAAATCCTTCTTTTTGTTCTTGAACCCCCCCAAAAATATCATTTATCCCATCAAACAAAAATTAATATGTTTTTCCCTGAGGCAGCAAAATGACTACACAACTAATGTGTTTTAAAAATAAACTCCATGTCTTTCTTATTACGTAACCAATTCTTCTCTTTGTTCTTGTGCAAAAAAAAAAAAAAACCTCATCCGTCCTATAAAAAAATTTTTGTTTTTTTCTAAGGCAGCGAAATTCCGTTCCTGCCCTTAAACAAGAAACGAAGCAGCCAGAACAAATGGCGGAGCGGGTACCTCCTCCATACCACCTTCGGCCGGCCGTTAATTGACTAGAACCCGGGGACAATTGGATCCCCGAAATAAAGGGGTTTCCTTTTCCAGGTCCAGTTGTTTTTATTAAGCATGTAAGGATCTCCTGCTTTACTTGTTGGGTATTTCTTTGTTTTTTTTTTTAGTAGTTTCGTGATTAGATTGTGCTATGCATTCATTCTGTTTTAATAAAAGGGCGTTGGTTATGTTTACATTAATATCCCGGTGCATTTTTTCGATATTAGATATACAAAAAAACAAAATATTTTACTATTCGGTATGAGAGAGAGAGAGAGAGAGAGAGAGAGAGAGAGAGAGAGAGAGAGAGAGAGAGAGAGATTAATACCTGTATATCACGAATAGAAGCCACTATGAAATAAACCACTGAAAAACTTCACATTTTCCCCACCAACAAAATAAGAATTTGGGCAAGCAACACACTGAATATACAGGGTCGAAAAACAAAAAATCCATCAGCGACTGACAAGGATTTTAAGATAACTCATAAAAAAAAAGAAGTAAAAAATGCGCCCAAGTTTCCTCGGCGCAATCGAGTTTTCTGTAAATCGTATAATCAAGGCCACCGATAATAGAGCTAATTTCGGTGGTCTCGGTATAATGCTGTATGAGCCGCGGCCCATGAAACTAACTACGGTCCGGTGGAGGCCTGGCCTATATCGTTGTCAGATGCACGATCATGGCTAACTTTAACCTTAAATAAAATAAAAACTATTGAAGCTCGAGGGTTGCAAATGACAGCAGAAACATAAGTAAATACTGGTTCACTATAGACAACTTCCATCTTCAAAGAATGCATTCAATGAAACAAATACAAAACTGACTCAATAAAGAGACTATCTATCTGGCTATCAGTCAAATAGTCTCTCTCTCTCTCTCTCTCTCTCTCTCTCTCTCTCTCTCTCTCTCTCTCTCTGTTTTACTTATTGCAAAACTGGTTGCACGGATGGTCTGATTCAAGAACTGATGTTTTTGTCGTTAACGTTTCTAATGTTAATAATGTTAATCTGGCTATGGTAAATTTCATATGAATAACCAACGTAAATTGGAAATAAACATTTGAATTTGAACTCTCTCTCTCTCTCTCTCTCTCTCTCTCTCTCTCTCTCTCTCTCTCTCTCTCTCTCTCCCCATACAATAATTAACCTGAAAGAAAAATCCCTTACTGTAAACAGCTTTAGACCATCCGATTAAGGCAAGGCTGCGTCTTTAAGCTGCCGTGGGTATAATGGCTAAAGTACTTTATAAAAAAGAAAAAAAAAAAAACTTTAAAAATTAAAATCCTCGCACGCTCTTCATCAAAAGGGGAAGACTTGCATAAGATAATCTGATGGCATGCCCGTTTTTTTATTGATTTTTGTCGTTCGATCTTTCAGACTTTTCTACTGACTTGGTTTCCAGGGAGGAAAAGGGGTTTGATGAGAATGTAAGGCGATAAACTGTTAATTATAAAAAGGAAATCTGCGTGGACATGTATCATTTGATGAGATCAAAGAATGAAAATTGTATAATAGAAATGATCATGATGATAAAATTAATGATAATATACGGAAAAGTTGCAATTATTCGTACTGATATTATTTTGATTCATTATGATTTCATAAATTTTTGAATATGTATATATAAATACATAAACAAATAAATAAATAAATAATACATATATATATATATATATATATATATATATATATATATATATATATATATATATATATATATATATATATATATATATATATATATATTCAAAAGATTACATACAAATGTCGTTCAATATCCAATTCGCTCTAACTTGAAATAATAAATATGTATATATAAATACATGCACACATATATAATATATATATATATATATATATATATATATATATATATAATAAATAAAATATATAATTTGATTTGTGTATGATAAGATAAGAGAGAGAGAGAGAGAGAGAGAGAGAGAGAGAGAGAGAGAGAGAGAGAGAGAGAGAAACAATCTTCCCGAATGGGGCAGGATAGATTTGACACCGTAAATTTAGGAAGCTGGACACCTCGTCGTATTCCGGATTGATGAAGCCCATTAAAAAGTAATTAATTTTAATCTGGGTAATTAGACATCATTACGGAAAAGTGATTATTGTAATTGTCCCATTAAATAGGGAACTCCGGCGCCCTATGGAAGGCACTGGTTATAATGAGCATCTGAAACGAGATAGGAAATCGCCAAAGAAGTGGATATATAATCTTTAATGGGGATATAAAGGCTGTCTTGGAAAAAGTTATAGTAACTGATCCCTCGAATGTGAGGACGCCATCTTGAAATAACATGGTTGTGAGCCACTGGACAAATAATTCGAATATCAATAATGTTAATAATATTATCATTATTATTGACTAATCTGAAACCCTAGATGGAAAAGCAGAATTGCACAATCACAAAAGGCCCAAAAGGAAAATAGCCGAGTATAGAAAAAGGAATGAAAAGAAATAAAGAATAAGCTATAAGAGAGAATTTAAAAAAAATAAAAAAAAAATAGGAAGAGCATTTTATAATTTGACGGCAGTTGGAACGAAACTTGCAGAGAACTTTGAGGTACTTAAAAAAAGACTAGGCAGTTTAAAAGTAAGTATAAAACGCGCCACAGTTTCTTCGGCGCTATCTATTTTTCTGTACGGCGTATAATCAAGGCTACCGTATATAGTTGTATCTTTCGGTGGTCTCGGTATAATGCTGTATGAGCCGCGGCCCATGAAACTTTAAGCACGGCCCTGTGGTGGCCTGTCGTATATCGTTGACAGACGCACGATTATGGATGACTTTAACCCTAAATAAAATAAAAACTGCTGAGGCTAGAGGGCTGCAATTTGGTATGTTTGATGATTGAAGGGTGGATGAACAACCTACCAATTTACAGCCCTCTAGCCTCGGTAGTTTTTAAGATCTGAGGGCGGGCAGAAAAGGGGCAGACGGACAGACAAAGCCATCTCAATAGTTTTCTCTTACAGAAAACTAATAAGAGCACGTCTTTGAAAATCTTAGAGTATCTCAATGCAAAAGATGATCATAATCATGAAAATATGATAGATCATGCACAACCAACTAACTGGACTAGGGGCCATACATTAATACCAATATATGCGGAAAGCAATTTCAACGGAACTCAAGTTTTGTCCAAACATTTCCTATGGTTAGTCCCAATATATGTGAAATAACGCAAGTTTATTGTTTAAATGAACCAATGGGACTCTACATTGTGAACGCTCTCTTAGAAGTGGCCACCAGATGCTACCGAAGGGAAAAGAAAATAAGACAACGGGGAAACAAACTAAAATAAGAAACAAAGAGGCTAAAAAAAGCTACGGTATATCTTACAAAGTTGATTTTGTGATGTTTGAATGTAAGGTTTTTGCCACAATACCTAAATAAAATACGACATGATGATTTACTATACATTAGACATTAAGATATCTCACATTATTCTATCTCCATTATTCACGCACATATCAGTTACATACACATAAATGGATGTGCCTATGAGAGAGAGAGAGAGAGAGAGAGAGAGAGAGAGAGAGAGAGAGAGAGAGAGAGAGTTTATCATGAACTACAAAAAAAACTTGCAATAGTCTTCCCAATAAATGAGAGAGAGAGAGAGAGAGAGAGAGAGAGAGAGAGAGAGAGAGAGAGAGAGAGAGAGAGAGAGAGAGAGTTTACCAGGAACTACAAAAAACCTTGCAATATTCTTCTCAGTAAATGAGAGAGAGAGAGAGAGAGAGAGAGAGAGAGAGAGAGAGAGACCAGGAACCACAAAAAACCTTACAATACCTTTTTACTTTCCCAGTAAATAAGAAGAGAGAGAGAGAGAGAGAGAGAGAGAGAGAGAGAGAGACAGGAAACAGGAGGGTGATTTACATTATGAGTTAAACTTATTAAATTCTGAATTCCTCCTTTTGATATAGTACGCGTAATTCAAACGTCAGTCACAACTAGGGCCAGTATGACAATGATAACACGGCCCCATGAGCAGAACCAAATGAGATTCCTTTTAATGTGCCTTTAAAAAGTTCCTGGAATAATGCAGGAGTTAAAATCGTGTGACAGAAATCAATTGGATATTATTGGCAATTTTGCAAGAAGCGAGTCGCTTACTCAAACTGCGTCACTCAAACTGTGTATTTGAAATGATATTTGCCACGTAATCATTTGCCTCAATCATTCACCTCTTTACTTTCATCAGTGTTACCGTGTTTAGAATTTCTGCGTATCGCCACATTTCTCGTCATTTCAACTCGTCTGACACTATCTATTCGAAGCCAACAATATTTCTAAAAACTTAAGCCTGCTTTCTCCGATTGCCATTCAACATCCACACTCCATTTCCATGAAGGAGAGTTGTTTCAAAGTGTATTAAAATAACAAATTGAACATATATGCGCGGCCAAGGACACATACATATACACAAAAATTTTACACACACACACACACACACACACACACACACACATATATATATATATATATATATATATATATATATATATATATATATATATATATATATATATATATAATGTACCTAAGTATATATGTATGTATGTATGCGCATGTAAGCGCCCACTAGTTTGTAGCCATTACATTTACACTTCCGTACACCCCTTTACACATAAACCTAACGAGTACACCCAAAAACGCACTCAATCCCCAACATGTACAAATCCTCACAAGCCCACGAACGCACCAACAAATGTACATCCCAACCCAGACTCACGTCTTCCTCTGAGCAACATGTTGCAATTGCAAATCTGACAAATGATTAATACCTCGCTCAGCGGAGTCATCCATCATCTGATTCCGCGTAATTCATAATCCTCAATCATAACAACGCTGGCATAAATGCTATTCCACCCAGATAAACAATGATATGGGGAAGAAACAAAGATACAAAGGGAATAATTAGCTTTCGACTTTCTATCATCAAGAGACAAAGGCTGCTTGGCGCGACGTATATCATTTTTCGACGATGTGCAGAGTTTTGTGAATTTCGAGGTTTTTTTTTCTTAGTCGTCTTTGGCAATTTATTTTGCGAAGGGAAAGATATTTATGCGACTGTCACATAGATTCAAAAGATGAGACTAAAAACACCATTTTATGTATGTACGTATGTATTATATATATATATATACAGTATGTATATATATATATATATATATATATATATATATATATATATATATATATATATATATATAGTAACTTTTCCTGAATAAATATCTCCGCTAGATACCCTCCAGTTTAAATGAGGTCCTGTTATTAATTCTATTAATGCACAGAACAATAATTGTGCAAGTGATACAGTTCAGATATACACACACACACACACATATATATTATATATATATATATATATATATATATATATATATATATATATATATATATATATATATATATATATATATATCCCACCACACACCTTTTCCAATTTAGAGATGGATTGTACCAAAAATAAAGAACCTTCCGATTCTTAGCAAAATATGAAGTTCAAAGCCCTAGGTGCTCGTGATGACGTCTATACAGCCTTGACTTACCACTCGGCGGCACTTGGTTGCGAATCTTGGTCGAGGACGGGTGAATGGTACGCATTGTCCCTCTGTTGACTTGAGCTGAGAATTACCCTTTACGGCTGTTAGTCGGCAATGATGGGTCACTGACAGGACTGAAATAGGTATCCCAAAAGCCTCGTTAAAAATCGGAATAGGAACACCTTCTGGAGTACTCCTCTAAAAGGAATGGAAACCCGAAGAAAGTTAGATAACAATAAAACAGAAAATATACAATGCAATCAAATCAAGTTAAGACACAGGCCACGCCTCCTGCAGTAAAGAGTTGCCAAATGTCTCAAGACCAGGCTTTAACATACATACCATATACTCGCTATTAGGATGTTTAGAGCAATATAAAATGTAATATTGGAGATATATAAAATCGACTGGGTTTAATGACGGTGCATTAGCAAGACTAAATGGTATTAAATGAGCAAGTATATTGGAGAATTCCGAAGATAGGATGAGAGGGAAAGCTTCGATCAAATATCTTGAAAAACCACAATGGGCAAGGCAGTACAGAATCAACAAACAAGAACATTGTACGGAGTACGCCTAAAGAAAGGACTAACGAAACCCAGATAAATGACTAATTATAAAGAAAAAGTAACAGAACAGCCAATTAAAATGAGTAACGAAACTGACCTGACGCAAGATTAGCCTACGTCATAATATAAAACATTAATGAGTTCGATGATATTCAAGGCAATCAGTATAACTGATACTGAATAGTTATAAGCATTCCTAAATATACTCGATAAAGGAAATATTCCCATCTCCCCATCAATACCTTGAACTCACTCTGACTCTGTACTTTACGATGAGAAAAAATAACTGAAAACATAATCATTTGCTATAAAATATTTTCCGTTCCATGAACGGTCTATTATTACAATTATTTTGTAGTAAAATGTTGAACATTTGTGTCATAACAATCCAATATTCGTCACGCTATTGCCAATCGCATGGTTAATATGTCGGACAAAAGTATTGCATATATTAATATACACCGACCTAAAACACATTCTCAATCAGTGGCAATACAAACCATCCTTACCTCCCTACACCCACCCCCTGCCCCCACCATCAAACACGGACTAAACACAACCCCTCCCCCTTCCCCCACCACCGAACCTACACTTTCGAAATATCTTCTCAGCCTTGCGTGATGCGATTTGCAAAGCACACTTTCGGAGTCAAGCTCTCGAGATTAAATCTCACCGAGAGATGAACATAGCTCAGGATGTCTTTCAGAGATCCTCTGGCAAAATGTTTATCCAGTAATCACTTCGTTCCCATTGCCTCATCCCAAAGAGTTGGTGAAATCCTTACCTCCGGATCGAATTCAGATTCAGCCGAACTCTTGCATCCACCAAGTCGAGTATATTCAGTTTGTCCTCTAAAGATATGTGCCAGTTTATTTCTGGTCTTTCAATATCTTCACACACACACAAACACACATACACAAATATATATATATATATATATATTTTCACAAATCTTGAACCACAAATGCTGTTTTACATTGTAATTTAATATAACATTGGAATAACTTACGCCGAAATGAAATTGTATTTGACGAGTGCTTCTGCAGTAGGCATGATTCGAACCATGATGCACTTGTTTAGAAACAACGACAGACAGTGACTTATACCAACCAGCTTTATATATATATATATATATATATATATATATATATATATATATATATATATATATATATATATATATATATATATATATATATATATATATATATATATATATATATATATATATATATATATATATATATATATACATACATACTGTATATATATACAGTACATATATATATTTATATTTGTAGATATATATATATATATACTGTAATATATATATATATATATATATATATATATATATATATATATATATATATATATATATATATATATATATATATATATACTTGCAGTGATTATTCACAATAAGAGGAAAGTTCAAATAGTCCAGGTTAGCAAAATAAAAGCTCAGGCTGAAACTTCCTGATACCAAATTCAATATGTAAGTGGAATTAAAGGCACCAGTTTCTTCATTAAATTACACAGCACGGAATATTCACCACCATTCGGGCTTATGAATAACGCTAATGATACTGAGGGTAACGGTAACGTAAGTCAACTAAACTGAAAACAAAAATTAAATTAAAAAAAATTAATAAATAAAAAATATAATTTTCCACCTAGAAGATGTGGCTGAGGAAAGCAGGAACCTTCCGGTTCTTTTCAAAACTGAAAATAAGTAAAAACATTAACGTTCCAATATAAAATATTGTTGATAAACCCAATTGGGAGATTAGTGTCACGGGCTCTTTCCTCCTGACAGCCCACTGACAGGCGGATAACGACGCTCCCTATCGAAGGTAATCTCATTTGTCTCTATGCAAATTCCGCTCCATCACAGACACTGAGGGAACGGGAGGAAGTTAATGGCAGTTAAATTAAATAATCAGTCAATCAACTGATCACTTGCTCTACGGTTTCGGATAAAGAGGAAACGGAAGTTGAATTTAAAGTGTTGTATTGAAGTAGTGGGAGTGGTCTGATTGAATTAATTCTACTGAATGGCGTCGCAAATATCAAAGTTACTGACGTCGATGTGGTGTAGAGAATGATTTCTTAATAAAGAATGATTTGTTAGTGTTCGTCATATGCCAATGCCACAAAATCAACGGATACTGATGCCGAAATAGACAGCTTGCTAAGAATTCATTTCTATTACAAAATTATTATGAAATTTTAAAATAAAACTTTCATACACTCCTCCTTGTTCCTACAAAAAATATCACAAATGCTTAAAACCTTAATATACAATTGTTATTACTATTTTTATTATTTCAGTAGATGAAACCTATTCACATGTAACAAGCACACAGGGCCACTGACTTGAATTTTAAGCTTCCAAAGAATGTTGGTTTCAACCACCCACAGCAGACCCCACACTGCAGTTAAGTATACCTCAGTTTAACCAGACCACTGAGCTGATTACCAGCTCTCCTAGGGCTGGCCCGAAGGATTAGACTTATTTTACGTGGCTAAGAACCAACTGGTTACCTAGCAACGGGACCTATAGCTTACTGTGGAATCCGAACCACATTATAGCGAGAAATGAATTTCTATCACCAGAAATAAATTCCTCTAATTCTTCATTGGCCAGCCGGAGACTCGAACTCGGGCCTAGCAGAGTGCTAGCCGAGAACTCTACCGACTCATCCAACGAGGAACCACACTGCAGGAGTAACTGATCAAGATACAGAGCCAATTTGCAGCCCTCTATCCTCAGTAGTTTTAAAGATATGAGGGCGGACAGAAAAAGTGCGGACGGACAGACGAAGCCATCTCAATAGTTTTCTTTTACGGAGAACTGTAAAGGCAGGTGTGGGCCTCAAATGCCCTGACAAGGAACGTCGAATAACATAACTGAAGAGGTGGTCCACGAAGTGAGAATCATTACAAGAGGAGACAACGCCGCCTCCGGGGAACTTTAATTAAGAGACGGTGATGTGTATGGGGGTTCTGAAGGGGATGGGTGGGGTGGGGAAGGGTGGTCCTTCAACTATACGAGAAATCTTTCCAAGCATCCTTAGAGGGGAAAAATGCTATTAATTGAACTTCAGATGAATGAGAAAAATATTGGCAGTTAATGAAGCGTGAAAGACACTGCGTCATTTTATCGGATTTTATGTGACTTTTACTTAATCGTTTTACATAAATTTACTCGTTTAAACTAAAAATACATTTGCTTATTTCTACTTTTATTACATTGTTCAATATACAGCTTATATAACAAACACCACCACATATCGACAAGAAATTAATCAGCAAGTGTTGAATGGGAATCAAATTTACTGCAACTAAAAATGTTAATGAAATTAATTATTTTAATATTAAAATATTTTTTTCAAAAAATGTATTCCTGCGCAAGGTTAACCATTTTCTAGAATGAACTTCTGCAAAATTTTTGGCAGGAATTCACTGTCAATTTAACCAAATCCTAATTTACTTCATGAAATCATTACGAGAGAGAGAGAGAGAGAGAGAGAGAGAGAGAGAGAATGCTCATTGGCCATGTGTATCTTTTAATAATTCGAGACCGAACGTCAATACAACGTAATTAGAATAACTGGCATATAATTTGTATTTCAAATGTGATTTGCACTCAAGGACTAATTACACATCGTATCAGGGCGGCTCATATTTACTGCTTGATTGCAATAAATGAGGAAGCATGAAGTTGACTTATTTGTATATAGTTTATATGTATAAATATATATATAAATATAAATATATATATATATATATATATATATATATATATATATATATATATATATATATATATATATATATATATATATATATATATATATATATATATATATATATATATATATATATATATATATAATATCTCTGTACATCCCTGATAAACAGAATCAGACAAATCTATCTCTCCCTCTATCTGTCTATTTATCTACATATTGTCGGTCCGCCTGTCTGTTTCATTTAAGAAATTCTTTAACTGTACCCGGAATAGGCAGAATTATACATCAATATGATATTAAATTTATACACAAAAGTAATCAAGCTTATCATTTTCATCGAACAGTCACACAGACGTACACAGATACACACACACATATATACATATATATACACATATACACACACATATATATATATATATATATATATATATATATATATATATATATATATATATATATATATATATATATATATACATATACGGCTGTGAAATATTTCCTGTTAAAACAGAATATCATCAAATATAGGGAGCCCATACAAACGCCAAATAGTGAATGAGAAAAAGTTACAGAAAAGCGGTATTTATACCAGAAGGTCCATAGGTCAGCCGTTACGTCACTCCAGTTGAAAATTTCTCTTTAATCTCCTTAATCGCTGGTTGGAGGAAGATTTTATCTATAATAATATCTGAATCCCACACACCTCTTGAAAGATTCATGGTGATTCTTTGTTTAATCAAGGCTGAATCCACCATCTGGCTTTTGAACCGACAATTGCTGCTATAAATTATACGAGACATATTCCGGTTTATTCTGTGGTTATGGTTATTCATGTGGTTAAAAATAGCTGAGCTCTGTTGTCCGTACCTAACTGAACGTTTATGCTGCATTAATCTTTAGGGGAGTGATTTGCCTGTAAAGCCGATATAAGATGGGTCACAATCGAGGCAAGGGGTTTCGTAAACTCCTGTCTCTTTGGGGACTGGCTTTTGTTGGACGTTAATCAGGGATTTGGCTAAGGTATTTGGGTAGGTGAAAAAAAAATAAAAATCCCACACCCGGACAGGATTAAGACGTTGACAAAGACACTTAGAAACTCTAACAATTTTGCTTTCACCTGCCCAAATACCTTAGCCAAATCGATTAACGTCAACAAAAAGCCAGTCTAAAAGACACAGGAGTTTACGAAATCTGCCTCGATGTGACCAATCTTTTATCGGCTTTGCAGGCAAATCACTCCCCTAAAGATTAACACAGCATAAACATTCAGCTTGGTAAGGACAACAGAGCTCAGCTATTTTTAACCACATGAATAACCATAATAACAGAATAAACTGGAATATGTCTCGTACAATTTATAGCAGCAACTGTCGGTTCAAAAAGCCAGATGGTGGAATCAGCTTTGATTAAACAAAGAAATGCAACGAATCTCTCAAGAGGCGCCTGGGATTCAGATACTATAGATAAAATCTTCCTCCAACCAGCGATTAAGAAGATTAAAGAGAAATTGTCAACTGGAGTGACGTAACAACTGACCTATGGACCTTCTGGTATAAATACCGCTTTTCTAACATTTTTCTCATTCACTATTTGCCTGAGGAGACAGTCAGTTTGGTCTCTGAATATAGCCTTTATTTTCCACATTTTGGCGTTTCTATGGGTTCCTTATATATATATGTATGTAAGTATGTATATATATATATATATATATATATATATATATATATATATATATATATATATATATATATATATGTGTGTGTGTGTGTGTGTGTGTGTAATATATATATATATATATATATATATATATATATATATATATATATATATATATATATATATATATATATATATAAATAATCACATCTATAAACAATAAAATTTTATGTCCCCTCATTGCTAAAAATTAGACTTACAGGAATAAAAATGCTATATTGCTATTTCGGTCATTACAGTATCTGATGACGCTTCGCAGTAGGGATCATCAAATACAGTAAACAGCAAAGTTATATTTCAACATTTCGTTGGAGTTACCTGTTACTGGTAGAGCAATTAGCATCATGAATATTTATCTTCGAAAAGTTAATTAGATTCAAATGACAATGCAGCCTACACCGAAATGGATTTGAAATAAGGCATCAATAAATTACTGCCATCAATGACAACCCATCTGGACACTTTTGAGGCAATGGTTCAATCCTATAACATTCACATTAATTAATTTTAGTTCGCTGTAAGAGAAAACTGTTGTGCCGGCTTTGTCTGTCCGTCCGCACTTTATTCTGTCCTTACTTTTTTCTGTCCGCCCGCAGATCTTTAAAACTACTGAGGCTAGAGGGCTGCAAATTGGTATGTTGATCATCCACCCTTCAATCATCAAACATACCAAATTGCAGCCCACTAACCCTCAATGAACCTATTTATTAAGGATAAATTTAGCTATAATCGTGCTTCTGTCAACGATATAGGACAGGCCACCACCGGGCCGTGATCAAAGTTTCATGGGCCGCGACTCATACAGCATTATACCGAGACCACCGAAAGATAGATATATTTTTGGCGGCCTTGATCATACGCTGTAGCGGCTGTACTGAAAACTCGATTGCGCCGAAGAATTTCGGCGCATTTTTTACTTGTTTTAATAACAATTATTCCACGCATAGCTACACAGTATATCAGTTGTTTATTTACGAGGTTAGATCACATACAGTTGACTGTTTATCATCAAACGTTTCATGAAGGAAGTTTGTAATTATCAATATAACTACATCTACGACAAGTTTCAAGACATATCAACAGTGAGGCAAAATGCAATTAAATACAGCCTTTTCCCTCCATTGAATGTAGAAAAAAATTAAATCCTTGTCATTTCTCCTGCAGTTTAATACAAAAATTACACATTAGGTCATGCATATGAACTATAGTTAAACAGAGCATTTTAGCCCTGAAATGAAATATTGTATCATCCCATTCTTTTCCAAAACACGTATACAAATTTCATTCCATTCTCTAATTTAAAAAAGGGCTTTAACGATATTCTAAACACACCTACTAATGTTGTACAATTACGTACAAATGTACCACTTTTATTCAGTGTCCCCAAGTTTCGGGGCAATTTAGATTTTTAGAGCATACAATTCGAGTACAAAAATGGCAGCGATAATGCTAGCAACGGCAGGTCACAGAGGCGGTCTGGTCAAAAGAGGGTAATTAATTCTAGGTCCCGGGACCTAATCTACATTTTGGTACCACCCAAGATGGCAAATTCCAGACTGGGATTTTTAAAATGCTAATGTGTCCAGATAGGATATTTTTGACTTGATAACCTTTCCGCTGTGGTGACTATGTCATAGTTATCAGATGTTTTATTCTGAATGTCCTAAATGGGTGTCAGTGGAAGGAAAATAAAATTGCTTATGAAATGAGGTTAAGACCTCAGGTGGTGACGTGTTTTGGCTCTTTGGACAAAATGCCTTAGCCCTCAAAACAGATGTACAAGGAAAATACTTCTCTAGTTAATAAGTTTATCGTTAAGGAAAATGCCTTGAACAGCGGAGGTCCAATAAAATAAATAGTTCAATGACAGGGAAGCAAGATACTAAACAAACATAATGATTTAAAAAAGAATGACAATAAACAAACAGAAAGATACCATTAAATTAAAAAGAAATCGGCTTGATATTGGAAAAAAAAGTTACTAGAATATAAAGCATTAAAAGATGCAAAATAATTCAGAAAATATAGTCTGTATATATATAAAACCTCTATTACCTTAAAAATATACTATAAAATAAACTAAATACGTAGAGCTATATGAATAAATACATAACAAAATTACTGAATAAAAATATCAGAGTAAGTCATCATGGTGGCCACTGACTA
>NC_089788.1:69167719-69190219 GCF_040412425.1 Macrobrachium rosenbergii | reverse complement strand
TTTGTAAAGGAATAAATTTGATACAGAAGTTTTTATTACTGGAGAGAGAGAGAGAGAGAGAGAGAGAGAGAGAGAGAGAGAGAGAGAGAGAGAGAGAGAGAGAGAGGGGCAAATATTTCAGAATGACAGGCATTATTAAACTAATATTTGTAACCACGAAACGAGAAACTACATCAATGATATATTATAAAAAGTTCCTGGTTTACTTCGTAAAGGAATAAATTTGATACAGAAGTTTTTATTACTGGAGAGAGAGAGAGAGAGAGAGAGAGAGAGAGAGAGAGAGAGAGAGAGAGAGAGAGAGAGAATGAACTTAAGCATTGCTGACTTCAGCTCCCTTTACTGAAAAGACGATGAATATTCACTAATCATTTTTTATGCAAACTTGAATAACAAACCGGCTAACCTTGTAAACATCTTTCTTCATGTTCTGAATCAGATAACTTAAAAGCACTTGACTAAAACCCTGAATTGAAACTAATTTATTTCCACCAAGGAAAGGTAAAATACGAAGATTAAAGGACCAATGCTAGTCGCGAATTGGTATTTTTACCAGTTCATGCTTTCAGAGTGACCCAAATTGGATATTCCTTCCTGTCAATACAAACAAAAGGTCATTCTGTTATGACAGTTCAAGCGGTATATGCTTTCAAAGGTACCCAAAATCTTACGTTGTGCTTCCAACGCTTCTAAAAGACGCAAGCATTTCAACCTTTCCACGATCAGTGCTTCCAAAGGTACCAGATTTCGGATATCCAGTGCTTCAAAACCTCCAAAATATACCAGCTTCCAGGTGTTTCCAGATATCAAATCTTCTAGCCTCCATCACTTGCAAAGCAACTAATGCTTCCTAAAGCAAAGGCATTAGAAGACTTCTTGCTTGCAGTTTGACTTCGTTTTGCGGATGAATTTAAAAGTATTTCACTATTATAATTAGACTTGTAACTATTTAGTCATCCAAAATATGAGATGCAATCCATACCATATGGATTAAACCAAACAAGTTACCCTTATATATATTAACATTAAATGAAATGAAATTTGCAGCTTAATGTTTTCGTATGTGAAATGTCACGGTGACATGATAAATATTCATAAAATATATCTACGTGTTTCAAACGTACCAATCGGCTGTCATAGCGGAGGTGGGTTGATGCCGACGCTAAGTACAATATTTCATCAAATATCTGATAAAACAAATAAATAAAACTTCACAAGATTAGGAAAACTATACAAATCAAGCTCTCTTATCCATTTCACAGATTAATTCTATCATTCATGTATATTTACGAAGCTACAAGTATTTTAAATTGCACCATGACTTTATGGCCACCCTGCATAGATATTTCTGCTTCTGCCACTTCCAAAGCAACTCGACGCTTCCAAAAGCAAAGGCATCAGAAGACTTCCTGCTTCCACTGCTTCCAGAAGCATCCGAAGCATTCGCGCGCCTCCTTGAGTGAAGCAATTTACTAAACACACTCGGAGCAGAGCCCCGGTGATTACATCCCAACAATGAGGTTAATCCCGCATCAGTAAATCATCGGGCGAACTGCACGTTGTTAATCCAGGCTTAATCCCCCCTCGAGTCATCTCCAAGCCCGAGTGAAGTCCGGACTTCAAAGTCAATTCGAGTTTACCCGAACCGAAGCAGTTCTGCCTCCTGTTTATTCTCTTCGCATGATCAAGTCTCCGAAAGGAAAACGAAGGATTGAATTAGGAAATTTCTGAAATGCATGAAATTTGTGAAGCGCGTGAAATTCGTGAAATTTCTGGAAATTGTGAAATTTCTTAAATTCATGAAAATTACGAAGCTCGTGGAATTTATGAAGCTCATGAAATTTATGAACTTCATGATATTGATAAAATTTATGAAATCTCTTAATTTATGGTTATAAAATCTATTTAATTTATAAAATTTCTGAAACAATATTTAAGAAATGCATGAAATTTATTAAATTTATGAAAACGATAAAATTTATAGTTGATAAAACTTACGAAATTCTTGAAACTGATGAAATGTATGAAATTTCAGAAATTTACGAAATTTATGAAATTCAGGCTGTCAACCTGAGCACTACTGGGGAACTTTAGGCAATTCAGCGCGGTAGTGAAAGGGTGTTTGAGTGGTTGGACAGCAAGATAAATAGATCAAGAAAATAACGGCGATCAAGAACAATAATCTAAATATGGAACTGGGAGAAAACACCAAAGTTGCAATAAGAAGTAATAGAGAAGTTGGACAGCACACTGAAGAAAGAGAACGGGAATGGAGGGAAAGTAAAAGACTAAAAACCGGGTGCAACTAAGGGCAGAATGGACGCTGCAAGCACCCTTTAGTAATGCCTACAGTGCACCACGCGAGGTGCTATGACGGAACTGACCCCCTACCAGGGACCTGGAAAGGAAAACGAAGGACTATTTGAAAGAAAGATTCAACTGGCGTCGTAAAAAGCCCTGGTGGATGAATAGCATAACGGGTATGAATCAAGGCTGATCTTTTTTCCCAGCTGGATGAATATTACTTCCTTTCATGGATGAATTCATTAGTAGTTTACTGTCGTAAAATTGAGTAAAAACAAACATGGTCATATAAAACTCGAGAGATATCGTTTGGATTAAAAAAATAAATGACTTCAGAGTAAATATATAGGGCAGTTCTATATATAGAATGGAATGTAGAATTTAGGCCAAAGGCCTTGCACTGGGACCCATGCGGTCATTCAGCGCTGAAAGGGATATTGAAAATAGAAAGGTTTGAAAGGTGTAACAGGAGGAAAACCTCGTAGTTGCACTATGAAAAAAAAAAATTGTAAGGAGAGGGTGGACAGGAAGATGGAGGAAAGAGAATATGAATGAAAGGGGTTGCAGCTAGGGGCCGAAGGGACGCTGCAAAGAACCTTAAGTAATGCTTACAGGGGGCAGTTCTTCATTCAAGCTCCAAGGAAAATAAAATAAAAAAAAGATTAAAAATAATTTAATGACACCTAACCTCTCGAGAGTCTAAAACACGAGACATCCGAGATTCAAATGGACCTGAATAAAATGAGTCGATCAGCAGTTATTTCAATTTCCAATGGCTGTAACGTTCCTCGTCCTGATTGTCTCATTATACAAAACTGGGTCCATTATACTTCATTATACTTCAAAAATCCGAAAAGCGTTTTCGACAAAATCTCAATTTCCAAGCCTAAATCAATCGAAGTGCCAAAATTTCAGTTACAAATGGACTTTGTGAATTGGAATGTATGTAACGTCTCTTGACGAATTTTCAGTTTACTGATAGTATATTTTCACTTATTACTCGGTTAACAAAAATTTATAGGATATTCAAATTCCTGGGGTAATTAGTTTTCGAAAAATGAGATGCTTTGGATAATAGTTGAAATTCACCAATGCTATTTTAATATTTCAGTTTCCCCTAAGTTTTGAGAGAAATTGCTATTCAAAAATATTCCTCAATTATGGAATTTTTCAAAAGAAAGTTGAAATCCTATAGAGCATATTTAAAATGTATTACATTTTCCTCGAAAGTTATCCTTCATAATTTGGATAAAAATCAGCTATACTTCAAGGCTACATAACCAGTTTCATGCTAACTAAGTTAGATAAGAATAGCTATATAAACTTCCTGCTAAAGTAATCTAAGTTAGTATCTCTTCAGAGAAGTTACGAACTGAAAACTAACTTAAGCTCCTCACAGCTACCTTGGGTTACAAAGAACGGCATTCTAAGTTTGTCACAGAGATATCTTGTTTATTTCAAAGTTGGGTGAAGAACAATACATCAGGTTCTGAAATAAAATGGATGAAGGCAGATTGTCGGTATTCGTAGTCACTTTTGGCCGAAGGTTAAGAAACAAACAATTCATATTACGTATGCTGGACTTCGGCATATTATTCATATTATTCTACCCTACATTTCTTCAGCAGTGGTAGTTTGTTTATGAGTCAAATGCAGAACGAACACCAGCATAATATCTACTGAGGAGTTTTTACTGAATAAATATTTTCAAGAGGCATTTAGTATAAGACACATATTCTCTACTTAGGTGAAAAACACCACCTGTGGAGATTTTGAGAATTATGGAAGTTCAAGGCAACTGTGTATCTACACAGTTTAAAACTTTCAAACTGTGTTTACTGAATAAAAATATATTACCTTTGGCACTGAATCACGCACATAATCTAAAAAAAACATTAAAAATCAAAATACATTTATGATAATGGTATCCAAAAGGCAGGCCTGAAAAAAGTTTGCAAATCAAATAAAATATTTCTTTTCAATACCCATAATAATATTTATGAAATTCAGGCTGTCAGGCCAAACACTGAGACACTTTCAGCCACATGGCGCTTCAGACAGTGAAAAGGAGGAGACAGTGTGGTTGGACAGCAAGATAAAGAGATCAAGAAAACAAAGGAGATGAAGCACAAAGATATAAAGATGGAATTAGCAGAAAACTACACAGTTGCACGAAGAATTAGCAGTTAGAGGTGTTGGACAGCGTGAATGAAGAAAGTAATAGGGAATAGGGGTAAAGTAAAAGGCTCAAAAGTAGATGCAGCTTTGGGCCGGCTAGCACTCTGCTAGGCCCGAGTTCGAGTCTCCGGCCGGCCAATGAGGAATTAGAAGAATTTATTTCTGGTGATAGAAATTCATTTCTCGCTATAATGTGGTTCGGATTCCACATTAAGCTGTAGGTCCCGTTGCTAGGTAACCAACTGGTTCTTAGCCACGTAAAATAAGTCTAATCCTTCGGGCCAGCCCTAGGAGAACTGTTAATCAGCTCAGTGGTCTGGTTAAACTAAAGTATACTTAACCACTGACGGGGGTAGCCCCCTACTGGAATATTGTTTATAATGAAAAGCGGTGGGTTCTTCCATTTTCGAGTAAGACATGTCCCTCATACAAATGATACCTAGCAATGACTCTCCTATGTCAAAAATACTTCCAGGACAAATTGCGTCAGCAGCAGATGAGACACTTTCCCGTGAACTTTGCTACAATTCTCCAGGCAGACGTTAAACAGAAACCGCTGGGGTATTTCCTATTCAAGAAGTTCCATACAGAAAGAACGAAAGCCATTTCAACTTTTCTAATCTATGAGACAAGCAATGGGTCCCCATATATCTTAGCTGCTCTATACAATGGGGCCGAATATTCTTTCATTTTGGTTAGGGAAGTCAAGGGTAAATTAAGAATTATCGGCATTTTTGTTTTTGGATGAAATATGTAAGTATATATATATATATATATATATATATATATATATATATATAATATACATACATATTATATAATATATATAATATATATATACACACATATATATATGTATATATGGCGGAGGTGGGTCTTTGCCGAGGCTAAGTACAATTTCCCCGCTCACGACGGGTAAAAACAGTATAGCCAACTCGGCAAAGACTTATACCTCTCTTGATAGCTCAATGGGTAGCGTCTACTGGAGTCGCTGAATAGGTTTCGTGTCAAGGGTTCGTGTCCCGACGATACCAGTTCATTTATCACTTATATAAATTCCCCTTCGGCGACAATTCTCCGTCGGAGATATTCCCGAGGTAGCGTGAATTTGATATTAAGCGACATTTGTAGCTTCATGATTGTATATAAATCACGGTGTGATAAAAATTTCATATATATATATATATATATATATATATATATATATATATATATATATATATATATTACTGTTCCTACTTCAATCTGGTGCAGTAATCGAATTATATTAGAATCTAGAACATACATAAAAATAGAAGCAGTACTTCAGGTCCAGTTGCACTGTGAGGGATAAAGAAGCAATTGAGAGCCAAGAATTTAAAGAAATATACCTTTCCTGAGTCAGGAGAGGAACAATAAATCTTCCTACTAACAGATAGCTGTCTCTATCAAACACTACTACTCATAGTGCACGCCCAAGTTTGACGGTGACTTTTAGATTAAGCTGGCCTTATGCCAGCACGGGCTCTTGCTCCTACGAGATATCCGTATCTACGAGTATTTGTATATTATAATTTCAAATACGGAAAACTCAATCATGACAATAACTTCAAGACCATCTATAATTATATAATTTTTATATTCATATGTATATGTATATACATATACACACATATACAGTACATATTATATATGTATATATACATATATATATATATATATATATATATATATATATATATATATATATATATATATATATATATATATATATATATATATATATATACAAACACACACACATTTATATATGTGTGTTTGTGTGTCTACTGCAATATACCTAGTATATCTTTAACTAAAACAGCAATTAACCTGGTACATATTTAACTCAATCTGTTGAGACACAGAACATTCCCCTGGACTGACAAATTTCTCATAAAATCCTTCTAACCACTCGACCGTTATGTCATTAGGTTTACACCCATTTTAATAATGAACCCAGTAACGAGCATCCTAATTAACCGGCTAAGTATTCTTTTCCACCGCCTTTCTAACGACACTACCGTTCTTTAAATGCCACAGTTTCATAATTAAGTTAAAAAAATACGAAATTAAATGAATAAATAAAACATAGACGAATCCATGATGCAGGATGGTGATAGAATGTGTACCTTTTTGCAGATATCCTGTTTCTCTATTCTCTATTGTGTGTGTGTGTGTGTGTGTGTGTGTGTGTGTGAGAGAGAGAGAGAGAGAGAGAGAGAGAGAGAGAGAGCATAAAACAGGTTATCACAGCAGCCTGGGAGAATCGGAACCTGACAATAGAGAAACAGGATATCCGCAAAATCGAGGCCATTAACGATGCATTAACATAGCCTCTATGGAGTCGTTATCCGATTTGGAAGTGTTATATCGCCGTAGGAGACGATGCTGGCCATTCGTTAAAGCGAACGCCCTGTAACGGATGAGGAGCCCTGGGAATTCGGGAATATTTCACGATAATGGAAATGAAGAGGCAGCGTTACGTAAGACCGGTGTTTCACTGCGACGCGGAGATTTGGAGGTACAAATGTTTTCACCTGTATCTCATGAACGGGTGGACGGATTTTGGCGAAACTCGGCAGATACATCCGTTAGGCGAGCTTCTCGAAGTGATTAATTTTTGGGAGAACTCGATCTTGAGTTGACGAGTTGCTGCCAAGGAAGGCATTTCAATCGTGAGTCAGTTTCTCCTAGTCGATAATCTCCAAAAGCTTAATTGACAATAACAAATCAGTATCGAGCTTTTAATTAATAAAAAAACAAAAATTTGGGAACAAATATATTAAAAAAAAATCCATATACAGTTTCGGAGCGTCAAGCCCCCTCTTCAGTGTTTTGGGGGGAATGTTCCCCCACTGACTAGTCTTATATTTTTTCTTCCCATCTGCCAAATGAACAACTTTCTGTTAAAACACCTTTCAAAGGACAAGACAGAGAGAAGATACACTTAGGGCAATTCTGGAATCCTGTCAGATCTAAATATATATATATAGGCAATTCTGGAATCCTGTCAGATCTAAATATATATATATATATATATATATATATATATATATATATATATATATATATATATATATATATATATATATATATATATATATATATATATTTCACATTTCTGTTCTACAACCTAAACATGGGTCTTCGTAGCTCAGTGCGGTCATCAACGACTGACACTCCATGGTTCATAACTGACTTTCAATTGCACAGGACGTAACTATTCCTGTGTAGGGATTGGGTACTTCGCGCTTGGGTCGTGGGTGGGGGAGGGGGGGGACACTACGTCTACCTACCGAGACACCAGCATTCATTGCCTTTCTCCCCGCCAACTCCCCTTCCCACCTCCCCCCCGCCCCCTGTCTGACATGAGTGGATAAGGGTTTTAGAATGGAATGGAATATAAAATTTAGGCCAAATGCCAAGCACTAGGACCCACGAGGCCATTCAACGCAGAAAGGTTAATTGAGAGTAGAAGGGTTTGAAGGGTGTAACAGGAGAAAAAACCCGCAGTTGCTCAATGACACAATTGTTAGGAGAGGGTACAAAGAAAGATGAAAGCGAATATGAACGGAGGTACATTAAAAGAAATGAAAAGGGCTGAAGCTAAGGACCTAACAGACGCCGCAAAGAACCTTAATTAATGCCTACGGTGCACCATGTGAGGTGCATTGACGGCACTACTCCCCTACCGGGAAGAAGGGGGTAGGGATCAACTGTTTATGTATGTTTGTCCCATGCCCTAACTTTCGACATTTAAACGAACGATAGCTAAATTACAAATAGCTAACAGTGACAAAGGATGAAAGTCTCTCTCTCTCTCTCTCTCTCTCTCTCTCTCTCTCTCTCTCTCTCTCTCTCTCTCTCGGGAAAGAGTCAAGAGACCATAAACCCAAGAGGGCTGTGAAGGGAAATTATCCAGTAGAGAGCGAGACAAGTTATAGGAGAGGGTGACAAATAAGAGAGCGAGACAAGTGATGGGAAAACATGATAAATAAATAAATATGAGGGAATAGAAAATAAAACCGATACACCTGAATTTAGGAGAGGTCAGTAGAGAGCAGAATTGAATTTGTCCCTTGCGTGAACATCTGAAGATCAGAAGATTCCACAATGGCACTTTGTAAACTCTCTCTCTTATTTCCATATTGTTCTTCTCTCTCTCGCTCCCTGTGTTATGCTTCTATATTGTTACTTTATTTGTACACTATTTCTCTCTCTCTCTCTCTCTCTCTCTCTCTCTCTCTCTCTCTCTCTCTCTCTCTTATTTCTATATTGGTACTTTATATGTATACTACAGTATTTCTCTCTCTCTCTCTCTCTCTCTCTCTCTCTCTCTCTCTCTCTCTCTCTCTCTCTCTCTCTCTCTCTCTCTCTCTCTAGCACTGATTTCACACCAGCCAAATGTTAATCTACAGAACCATAGATAACTCTGAAAAATAATCAAATATAAATGAGGACCTAAAAGACCAAGTATATCTTACACACACTATAAGAAAAAAAATGGAATATATTAGTGTGACCACTGGGAACACCAACAAGAAAGAACCGAAATTATCTTTAAGAAAAAAAAGGGAGCCTGAAATGCTGGGAACTAGCAACACGAAAAACTATGAAAAAATTACTTTACTGTAAAAAAAATCACGTTACGTACAAAAATCACGTTATGTAAAAAAATCACGGTATTGTAAAAACTCTCGTGCATGTAAAAATTCACGTTGTAAAAAAATAACGTTTAAAAAAAAAAATAATGTAAAACATCAAGTTAATGTAAAAAAAAATCAAATTAACGTAAAAAAAATGTAATCTAAAAAAAATCTCATTAACGTGACGGTACTGGATACCAAAAACGTATTGTTTATTGAAAAAAAGAAGAAAACTCAGCTGTCCAAATATGATTTACCCTGCCGATGCCTCGACATTGCATGACCCATGAATAATGCATTTTAAATTAACATCTGATGAAAGAGTACAGCTCTCCAGGAAGGTAATAACTCAGGAATGAAAATGATTAGAATACCGAGTTATATTGGAATGACGATTACCAGGATAGGAGAATAAGCTTGTAGGAAGAAGAAGGAAAAAAAAGCGGAAATTATACCCTCTGCATGAAGAATGATTGACAGCACTCTGAAATAAAGGGTTAAAGGAATGTGTGGGAAGATATAGCGTGAAGATATTACAACAATATATAAGAAAAATTGAGCCGAGGCAATGGATAGTTCTAAATGAGAACTGAAAATGTGATATTCTTTCTCAGGACTGATAGTTCTTCATTGGAGGGGTAGGTAGAGCTCTCGGCTAGCACTCTGTTGGCCCAGCGTTCGACTCTCCGACCGGCCAGTGAAGAATTAGAGGAATTTATTTCTGGTGATAGAAATTCGTTTCTCGTCATAACGTGGTTCGGATTCCACAATAAGGTCCCGTTGCTAGGTAACCAGTTGGTTCTTAGCCACGTAAAATAAATCTAATCCTTCGGGCCAGCCCTAGGAGAGCTGTTAATCAGCTCAGTGGTCTGGTTAAACTAAAGTATACTTAACTCAGGACTGATGTATGAAAAAGAGATACATTGAAGATGCAGAAAAGAAAGGACAGGACTGAGAGGACCAATAAACTGTAATAAGAATAGAAAAGGATAACATGTAATGAGAATAAATAAAGGTAGGTATTTTCCCGGAAAAATGACAAAGTGAGAAGGATGTGTTTAATATAAGAAAAAAAGCTGCGAAAGTTAAAAAAGGGAAGTGAGACAGGGAGATTTTTTTTTTTTTGAGGACTAACACGATGCTGAGAGATAACTGTTGACACTATCGCTAATAAAGCGTCATAGAAATGCTGTAATACCAGGAGTATGTCTGATATTATTACACCTTTCCTATGACCCGTCATGAGTGGTAGTTGGCAGTCTACCTGCAACTGTAAGAAATCGCTGTGTGTTAGTATGCGTCGTAGTTACAATTACGTGAATTTTAATTCTGGTTTTGTGTCAGATGGTTTTACTGTTGGGAAGAATAAGCAGAAAATGCACCGAAGTTTCTGCGGCGCGATCAAGTTTTCTGTACAGCCGCTACAGCGTATATTCAAGGCCACCGAAAACAGATCTAACCTTGGGTGGTCTCAGTGTAATGCTGTATAAGCCGCGGCCCATGAAACTTTACCACCTCCCGGTGGTGGCCTATCCTACATCGTTGACAGAAGCACGATTATGGCTAACGTCAATCTTAAATAAAATAAAAACTACTGAGGCTAAAGGGCTGCAATTTGCTATGGTCGATGACTGGAGGGTGGATCATCAACATACCAATTTGCAGCCCTCAGGCCTCAGTAGTTCCTAAAGTATGGAGGCGGACAGAAAAAAGTGCGGACGGACAGACAAAGCCGGCACAATAGTTTTCGTATACTGAAAACTAAAAATGAAAGGCAATTTCTGATGCTTTAATGACTTGAAATTCATGGCTAGAGCATGACTAGTTTGCCTTTGGTGAGAATTATTTATCCCCAGATGCCTCAAACCCCTGTGGATGGTTAATGATACATTTCCTATGTCTCCTATCGAATATCAGCCGAAAATAACACCCCAAATTCCCACCAGCGAATGGTTAATGGTGAACTATTTTTCAAGCAAATGCCTGCTGGTGCTTCTTTGTGTGTGCATTGGTAAAGAGGGGGAAATTCGCCTTCTTTCCCGATATGCGACCGACTCACCTAAAAGCTTTTTACCATATAAAATTTAATAATTTATTTCATAGCTTAATGAATATATAATAAAAAAAATTATGAATGTAACGCACAATTATTTATACGAAGTCAATGAGGAATTCCCATGACATGAGCAAAGACAATTAGGTCGAACACGACGAAGAATCGATAACATGAACTGGAAGATCAATATTAACAAAAGGACAAACTCATTATTTGTATATTTTAATTCATCATTGATATTCATGCATCATCGTATTCATAATAAGTTTATATTACTGTTCCTTATAAGTGAAATAATTGAAGCTAGGTATGACCTTATGCATTAAAGCCAAGTCCGCAACACGGGACTGTTTGTTCGTAAACAACAGTATTGAAAACAAATTTAGCAAACAGCTCGGAAATCATCTTGCAAACACTGTTTGCGAACATAAAATGTTGGCTGGGAACATTTTCTTCATTGACTTAGCAAATGTTCCCAGCCAACATTTTATGCTCGCAAACAGTGTTTGCAAGGCGATTTCCGAGCTGTTTGCTAAATTTGTTTTCAATACTGTTTGCAAACTGTGGACGGGCTGCTGCAAGCATTTTGCGAAATTGTTTACGAGCAAACAGTTCCGTGTTGTGGACTTGGTTTTAATACATATATAACATAACATAATTCGTAATTTACTATCATGCGACGTTTGTGTGTGTGTGTGCGTGAATGTGTTTTAACGGTCCTACTTACAAATGTATTCAATAAACACAAAACCTCACGACAAATTTCGAGATTTACCCAAAATTCCATGAGCCGAGAATTCTCGCCAGTTTTATGTACGAGGACAATCAACTGAAGTTTATGCTAAGTCGATTCTCTTCTTTACAGCTGTTCTTAATTAATTACGCGAGATAAACTTCCCCTGAAAGGATAAAACAAATTGCAAGCCCGAATTTCCAGTAAAAGTAAAATGCAAAAACTTGCAAGCAATTAATTACGAGTGAAACATTACGCTTAAAGGAGAACAACGCGATACTAACACGGTCACGGTTGCATTACACCTGACTGGTAAAAGGATTTCTTTATTATTATTCTGGTTAAATGTTTTTCAGAATAATTACCTTGAAATGGCGAGATTCCTGATGAACAGACCTGAAAGAATTACGGTGAAATTTAATGAAAAAAAAAATTGACACTCAAAAGTGCTATATAAAGAGTTCGCGAAAATAATTGTGCCTGTACGGATTATGCTACTCAAAAATTTTTTTTATATAACTCAAGCTTGCTTTATTATATTTTCGAATTATGCTATTCAAATATTTTTTTATATAACTCAAATTTGCCTTATTTTTTTCGCAGCTATATAAAGATTTCACGAAAATAATTATGTCTGTATGAATTATGCTACTCAAAAATTTTTTTATGTAACTCAAACTTACTACTATATTTTCGAAAGATGCTATTTAAAATTATTTTGATATAACTCAAAATGACTTTATTATATATTTCATTTTTTTGCACAGGCTTTCCAAGCTCATTCAACCATGAACCAAAAACTATGGAAAAGTCATAACTTTCCAGAATACAACGCACGAATCATTCTAGTGGAATTGCATTGCTTGAAATAACAAGAGAAAATTATGATGAGGATAAAATTGGAAAGCGCGCGTCTATATGATTACATCAAAATTCCCAAAATGGTGGCGTGACGTCACAGGGTAATTGATGCCGCAATAAATCTTGTAATCGGTAGAAATGGTATGCGTCAAATACAGAAATACAAACAAAATTCATAAAATACATACATACATTATATATATATACATACACACACACACACACACACACATATATATATATATATATATATATATATATATATATATATATATATATATATATATACAATATATATATATATATATATATATATATATATATATGTTGCAAATATCGAATACCACAAATTGCATTTTTATTCAACCTCACTAAGCACGCATTCTTACGCGCGCGCGCACGCACACACACAACCACACAAGACCGCACACACACACACACACACACACACACACACATTTCACAGTAGATTCCAGAATCGAAAAGACTACACATAGATGGAAAAGATATTTCGCAAATGAAATGGTAAAGGCAAAAGAAACTTTTCAAAATTTTGTTTACCAAATAAAAAAAAGAGGACATATATTATATAAAAATATTTTGCAAATATTTTTATGTATAAATATATATATATATATATATATATATATATATATATATATATATATATATATATATATATATAAATATATATACATATATATATATATACAGTACATTTACATATATATACATATACACATATATACATACATATGTATACATATTTATACATACATACATACATACATACATACGCACATACACTAAGATATACAAGACGCAAAACTAGAAACAAAACCAGCTCTATCCTTTACGTCCAAACATCTAAATGAACTTGAAAAATCAAACATTCTTTCAGTCATTTCAGTTATTGAAGCTCATCATCTTTGGGTCGTAAGGTTGACTGACTGATATATTTAGTGATGTACACTGGCATCGCAAAGAATATGGTGACCAACCCACGACAGTAATGATTAAATATGTGGTTGTGTCATTCACTCATCCCTAAATACTTTACAAATACTTTTACAGTTTACATTTATCTATCTATCTATTCTATCTAACTATATATATATATATATATATATATATATATATATACACACACACACACACACACACATATATATATATATATATATATATATATATATATATATATATATATATATATATATATATTATTGTATATAACACACACATTATATATAAAGTGTATACTATATAAACATAGATATATATGTATGTGTATATATACATATGCACGTATATGTATATAGGTATATTGTCTATTTATCTTTCTCCCTACCTATCTATCTATCTATTTGTATATATAATACATATATATATATATATATATATATATATATATATATATATATATATATATATATATATATATATATAATTGTCTGACATTCAAGCTACTTTCAACATTTCTGGCTCAAAGGCTTAATGCTGTACTCACATGCCCATCAGAAGCCGATCTGCAAAAGAAAGAAAAAACTCTGATTACAATACCTTCTCATGGTAAGAACAACTAGTCTTTGCAATGCGAAATATCTGTTGAAATGCTACATACTTTCTTATATTAAATCGATCAATCAATTATTTCTTTCAGCACCCCAGGAGATGCAAATGTCACGTGTCAGTTCCTTAGGTTATCCGAACTGTACTCTCTCTCTCTCTCTCTCTCAACTTACCAATAATAAAGGTTGAAAATAAAATCTGTAAATACTTATTTCCATAACTTTTAATGTTAATTCTAAACTACACTTTAGTTTCTGCACTCTAACATATATATATATATATATATATATATATATATATATATATATATATATATATATATATATAATAATATGGTTATATATAAAAATAAATATGATTATTTATATATATACATATATTTTATATATATATATATATATATATATATATATATATATATATATATATATATATATACGTATGTATGTATGTATGTATGTATGTATCCCTTTGTTGGCCGAGTTGGTTGAGCTTCAGACCGTCATTCGATGGGCCGGAGTTCGATTCCCGCCGCCGGCTGATGAAGAGTTAGAGGAATTTATTTCTGGTGATAGAAATTCATTTCTCGCTATAATGTGGTTCGGATTCCACAATAAGCTGTAGGTCCCGTTGCTAAGTAACCAATTGGTTCTTAGCCACGTAAAATAAGTGTAATCCTTCGGGCCAGCCCTAGGAGAGCTGTTAATCAGCTCAGTGGTCTGGTAAAACTAAGCTATACTTACTTATGTATGTATGTATGTATGTATGTGTATATATATACACATATATATAAATATATATATATACATACATACATACATATATATATATATATATATATATATATATATATATATATATATATATATATATATATATATATATATATATATATATATATATATATATATATATATATATATATATATATATATATATATATATATATATATATATATATATCAGTCACAGATCAGAGAGCAGCACTTCCATTTCATTTAATGAATAATAAGTCGACTCATACCATCAGAGCTCAGAAACGCATTATGTATATTATACAGGGCGATACTGATAAAGCAATAGATGTGTCATTAATCCAAAGCGCACAACAAGTTTCAATTCCGCTGAGGATTTCCAGCTCACGGATCCATCTTGCAAAGCAATTTCATACAGCAAATTATTTGCAGACCGACGAAAACATCGCTTCGCGTGCCTGTTTAAAATGCAGCTTCGTCGACATCAAAAGATAATCACTTGTAGTATTGTATTCAAATCTTTCTCGTGGGAGTTTACAATTTTAGATCCAAACAATGCGATGCTGTAACATCATTTCATTAAACAGTTTTCCCCCTAAATATCGAATAACTCTAAAACACTTTAAAAAACCATTTAAAAAAAAACTTTTTAAAATGTTTAAAATCTGTTAAAAACTTGTTAAAAACTTTCACGAGATTAAAGTAATACTGACAGACAAAACCTTGAAACTTCTTACTTATTCTTCAATGTTATGTATTTTGGGAGAGAGAGAGAGAGAGGAAAAAAAAAACACATACACCCTACTGGTATCAAGAACTGATACACATTGCGATATTATGATCATTACCTCCCCACGAGGTGTAAATAGTGATATTTTTATGTAATTCATGTGTAGAAATTATTTTCCCTTCAGCATCAACTAATGAAGGAAGGAAATCCGCAACGAGACCAGAATAGGTTGATCACAACTTAGAAGATTCTCAAATAGTTTTATTCGTCAAGAACAATGCAGAACCATGTCATCCATAACCGCATTGAACAGTATGGAATATAGGATTTAGACCAGTCCAAGGGCTGGGACCTATGGGGTCATTCAGAATGGAAAGGAAAATTGACAGTAGGGAGGTTTGAAAGATGTAACAAGAGGAAAACCTCGCAGTTGTACTTTGAAACAGTTGTTGGAGAAAGTGGAAAGTCAGATGGAAGAAAGAGAATATGAACGGAGGTGCAGTGAAAAGAATGAAAGAGGTTGCAGGTGCGGGCTGAGGGGACGCTGCAAAGACCCTTAAGTAATGACAGCAGTTTACCACCACTGTCTTCCTCTTGATCAAATTTAATTTCGCTTTACTCCTTTAGAAAACACTACCGGTTTCGGCAGTTTATCTTCACTATCGCCGATCGGTTCGGTATCAGCACCCACCAGCTATGCCACGCTCCTTCCTTAAACAGTTAGGCAGCTCGCACACCGACGCAACCAGCTGCATGAAACCTATCACACGCAACTGGTCGCACACGATCGGTCGCCTTGAGGTCCTCACACCAAAGCAATTAAACAATCATAATACATATTCCTTCACATACACCAGTTAAGTCGACAAAATCAAGAGTACTGCTTCGGTGTATTAGGTGGTACAGCCTGGATATCGGTGCCTTAGGAAATGCAAATGACTGATGTATAATGCATCCCCAAAGCAAGGGAGCACTTAATGAGTGGTTGTGGGGCCTTTGGTGGGAGTTCAAGACCCATGAATGACAGATGAGCCTCCTCTCCTAAACTGATGGTAACAATTCTACAGGATGCCAGGGAATGCAAATAGTGTTCTCTCTGACCTGTGAGGCGTAAAATGACCAAATATATACCTACATACATACATACACACATATAATATATATATATATATATATATATATATATATATATATATATATATATATATTATATATATATTATATATATATATATTATATATATATATATATATATATATATATATATATATATATATATATATATATATATATATATTTATATATATATATATATATATATATATATATATATATATATATATATATATATATATATATATATATAACTGTATATATGAGGCTCATTTTATATAAACTAAATTCCCGTTACAGCGTTTATATACCATATAAAAACCAGATGTAAAGACAGGTCATAAGATAATTAAAAGATGTGTCACTGACTCAGTGCAATCGTAAACACTGGACCAGTGTGGAAAAGAAATAAAACAAGTATAATAAAATTAGCCGAAGTTTCTTCGGCGCAATCGAGTTTTCTGTACAGAGTGTAATGCTGTATGAAACTCTAAGCCACGGCTCATGAAACTCTCAGTCGTGGCCCATGGAACTTTCAGCCAAGGCCCGGTGGTGGTCTGTGTTGTTGGCACCTACAGCAGTGCCAGACGCACGATCATGGCTAAATTTAACCTTAAAACAAAATAAAAACTACTGAGGCTAGAGCTAGGCTGCAATTTCCTAAGTTTGATGACTGGAGGTTGGATGATCAACATACCAATTTGCAGCCCTCTAGCCTCAGCAGTTGTTAAGATCTGAGGGCGGACAGAAAAGTGCGGACAGACTGACAAATGTCCATCTCAATAGTCTTCTTTCACAGAAAACTGAAAGAGAGACTATATGAGAAGAAGTATTATATATTTTCTTACATTTCCTCTGAGAAAGAAATGAAAAAGAAAGCTTCAAAAAAATAAAAGGCGAGAGGAGGTTAACAGAAATTTTGGAAAAGCAAAAAAAAAAAAAAAAAAAAAAAAAAATTTGGAAAAGCAAAAAAAAAAAAAAAAAAAAAAAAAAAAAAAGAAATAAAGGCAGACACAATAAAGAAAACATGAGAAAGTAAATATCACCGAAAGGTGCGACAGGCGAAGTGAGGACGAGGGGAAACACAGCCACGAAAAAGAATGGAAGGGAGAGGAAGCAGGAGAGAGGACAGAGGGGAGAGGCGAAGAACACAGGCAATAAATATCGCGCAAGGAGAGGGACGAGAGCAAAACTGTAAAGAAGGGAAGAAGGGCAAGTGAATAGGACGATAAACAAGTAAAAAATGCGCCGAAGTTTCTTCGGCGCAATCGAGTTTTCTGAACGTCGCATAATCAAGACCACCGAAAATGAATCTATCTCTCGTTGGTCTCGGTATAATGCTGTGTGAGCCGCGGCCCATGAAACTTTAATCACGGGCCGGTGATGGCCTGTCCTATATCGTTGCCAGACGCACGATTATGGCTAACTTTAACCTTACATATGTACCGAGTCTACAGGGTTGCAATTTGGTATGTTTGATGATTGGAGGGTGGATGATCAACATACCAATTTGCATTCCTCTAGCCTCAGTAGTTTTTAAGATCTGAGGGCGGACAGAAAAAGTGCGGACAGAATAAAGTGCGGACGGACAGACAAAGCCAGCACAATAGTTTTCTTTTACAGAAAACTAAAAATAAACTTTTAGTTTCCCTCAAAATCCACAAGGGAATCCTTCCTGCGTCTCCTCTTTCCTTGACATGACCTGAGTAGATTAAGAGAGGAGGCATGTCTTCCCTTTCCCCAAAATCTATGGTACAAATGTCCCGTATGTCCTCATACAAGGTGGGACAATAATGGTGGCCTTCGTAAGGACTCTAAGTAAACTTTACTTTCTCTCAAAATTCACAGGAATCCTTCCTGCGTCTCCTTCTCTTTCCTTTACATGACCTGAGTAGATTAAGAGAAGAGGCATACCCTTCCCTTTCCCCAAAATCTATGGCACAAATGTCCCTTATGTCCTCATACAAGGTGGGACAATAATGGTGGCCTTCGTAAGGACTCTAAGTAAACTTTTACTTTCTCTCAAAATTCACAAGGGAATCCTTCCTGCGTCTCCTTCTCTTTCCTTTACATGACCTGAGTAGATTAAGAGAAGAGGCATACCCTTCCCCTTTCCCCAAAATCTATGGCACAAATGTCCCTTATGTTCTCATACAAGGTGGGACAATAATGGTGGCCTTCGTAAGGACTCTAAGTAAACTTTACTTTCTCTCAAAATTCACAAGGGAATCCTTCCTGCGTCTCCTTCTCTTTCCTTTACATGACCTGAGTAGATTAAGAGAAGAGGCATACCCTTCCCCTTTCCCCAAAATCTATGGCACAAATGTCCCTTATGTTCTCATACAAGGTGGGACAATAATGGCGGCCTTCGTAAGGACTCTAAGTAAACTTTTACTTTCTCTCAAAATTCACAAGGAATCCTTCCTGCGTCTCCTTCTCTTTCCTTTACATGACCTGAGTAGATTAAGAGAAGAGGCATACCCTTCCTTTCCCCAAAATCTATGGCACAAATGTCCCTTATGTCCTCATACAAGGTGGGACAATAATGGTGGCCTTCGTAAGGACTCTAAGTAAACTTTTACTTTCTCTCAAAATTCACAAGGGAATCCTTCCTGCGTCTCCTTCTCTTTCCTTTACATGACCTGAGTAGATTAAGAGAAGAGGCATACCCTTCCCTTTCCCCAAAATCTATGGCACAAATGTCCCTTATGTTCTCATACAAGGTGGGACAATAATGGTGGCCTTCGTAAGGACTCTAAGTAAACTTTTACTTTCTCTCAAAATTCACAAGGGAATCCTTCCTGCGTCTCCTTCTCTTTCCTTTACATGACCTGAGTAGATTAAGAGAAGAGGCATACCCTTCCCTTTCCCCAAAATCTATGGCACAAATGTCCCTATGTCCTCATACAAGGTGGGACAATAATGGTGGCCTTCATGTAAGGACTCTAAGTAAACTTTTACTTTCTCTCAAAATTCTGAAGGGAATCCTTCCTGCGTCTCCTTCTCTTTCCTTTACATGACCTGAGTAGATTAAGAGAAGAGGCATACCCTTCCCTTTCCCCAAAATCTATGGCACAAATGTCCCTTATGTTCTCGTACAAGGTGGGACAATAATGGTGGCCTTCGTAAGGACTCTAAGTAAACTTTTACTTTCTCTCAAAATTCACAAGGGAATCCTTCCTGCGTCTCCTTCTCTTTCCTTTACATGACCTGAGTAGATTAAGAGAAGAGGCATACCCTTCCCTTTCCCCAAAATCTATGGCACAAATGTCCCTTATGTCCTCACACAAGGTGGGACAATAATGGTGGCCTTCATAAGGACTCTAAGTAAACTTTTACTTTCTCTCAAAATTCACAAGGAATCCTTCCTGCGTCTCCTTCTCTTTCCTTTACATGACCTGAGTAGATTAAGAGAAGAGGCATACCCTTCCCTTTCCCCAAAATCTATGGCACAAATGTCCCTTATGTTCTCATACAAGGTGGGACAATAATGGTGGCCTTCGTAAAGACTCTTCACCTGTTAGCTTTCTCTAGTTTTCTCTTATTCCTTGTATATAAGTGAAATACGAAAGTTAGAGAAATGAGAAAGTGAACACACTTCTATTTTTTTCTAACTGTCTGTCAATGAAGGGAATAGAATGAATATGAGAGAAGAAAGTGATAAAGAAACGAACCTTTAATAACATATGAATAATAAAGTAAACGAGAAGTAAGCGCAACGAAAGGAAAAGGTATTAATAAAGCGCATTACGAAAAAGGGGAATAAAACCAAATCCAATGAAATATAGGACAAAAAAGGGAAACGCAGGAAAAGAAAAAAAAAGGAAGTGCATTAGGAGAAAGCGGATAATAAAACGAAAACCTAACCCAAGCAACAGGAAGAGGAGAAAGCGAATGTTATCAAAAGGTGCAAAAAGGCAAAGTAGAGACGAGGGGAAACACAGCCACGAAAGAGAGGGGAAGGGAACGGCAGGAGGAGAGAAGGCAGAGGGGGAATGACGGAGGAAACAGGCAATAAATATCAGGCAAGGAGAGGGACGATAGTAAAAATGGAGAGACGAGAAGAAGTGCAAGTGAAGAGAACCATAAAAAAAAACATGGCGCGTAAAAGAGCAAACGGGAAATGACGAGAAATGAAGATGCGGAGGGAGGAAAAGAATTGGGGAGGTCACGAAAGGAGGAAATGAACACGGTGAGAAAACTGAGGGGAGTAAATAATTAAGCAAGCAAGCAAGGAGAGAGAGAGAGAGAGAGAGAGAGAGAGAGAGAGAGAGAGAGAGAGAGAGAGAGGATATTATTCTTAACTGTTTTTACCTCAAGGGCACTCTCTCATCTATCTATCTATCTATCTATCTACCTATCTATGTTTAAATCACTTGCATCTACGTCCAACATGATTAATATTTTTTGTTCATATTTATTGTCTATCTCTCTTAATTATACTTATTATTGTCTATGTGTCCCTTCAAAATCCACTCTGAACCACTACAATCAAGGAACAATTCATAAAGAGAATTTCCCTTTATACACCAAAACAAATCAAACAAGTTAAAAAAGCGCCGAAGTATCCTCGAGTTTCCTGTACAGCCGCTAAAGCGTATAATCAAGGCCACCGAAAACAGATCTATCTTTCGGTGGTCTCGGTATAATTCTGTATGAGCCGCGGCCCATGAAACTTTAACCACTGGCCAGTGGTGGCCTATCCAGAAGCACGAGGGCTGCAATTTGGTATGTTTGATGACTGGAGGGTGTATGATCAACACACCAACTTGCAGCCCTCTAGCCGCAGTAGTTTTTAAGATCTGAGAGCGAACGGACAGACAAAGCCGGCACAATAATTTTCTTTTACGGAAAACTAAAACGAAAATGTACTTTTCCTCACAATATACGAAAGGAATCCTCCCTGCTGCTTCTACGCACTCCTTTGCATCACCTGAGTAGATTAGGAACCGAGGCAGGCCCTTCCTTCTTCCCAAAATCTGTGGAACACACGTCCCATATGTCCTCATACAAGGTGGGACAAGAATGGTACTGTAGATTTCTTAGAGGAATCTCTACCACTGGTGTGTTTTCTCTCATCTTCTCTTCTTTATTATCGTTTGAGAGAAATATATAAAAAAAAAGAGAAAAGGGAAAGTAACCCAAGAATATGTGAGACAACTGCTTGCTATCACTCTTTTCCTCATATTCTAGCAGAGAAAGGATTGGGAAAATATTAAGAGAATAAAGTGAAAAAGAAACGAATTTTAAAAAATGATAAATTACTCCGAGAAAATTGCTTTCTCTCACTTTCCCCATCATATATTTTCGGAGAATGGAAAAGGTAAACGCGAGAGAAAAAAGTGGAAAAAGAAATGAAGTTTAAAGGAGAACATGAGAGGAGAAAGTGAAAGGAAAACATGAGAGAAGAAAGTGAAAGGAAAACAGGAGAGAAGAAAGTGAAAGGAAAACAGGAGAGAAGAAAGTGAAAGGAAAACAGGAGAGAAGAAAGTGAAAGGAAAACATGAGAGAAGAAAGTGAAAGGAAAACAT
>NC_089788.1:69132719-69162719 GCF_040412425.1 Macrobrachium rosenbergii | reverse complement strand
AGGCAACATCGGATGTTACTTGTAGGCAATATCGGATGTTACCTGTAGGCAACATCGGATGTTACCTGTAGACAACATAGGATGTTACCTGTAAACAAAATTGGATGTTACCTGTAGGACAAATCAGATGTTACCTATAGGCAAAATTGGATGTTATCTGCAGGCAACATCGGATGTTACCTGTGGGCAAAATTGGATGTTACCTGAGGGCTACATCGGATGTTAACTGTCGGCAACATCGGATATCACCTGTACGCTACATCGGATGTTACCTGTAGGCGCTATCACTTCTTATGTGGGCAGTATCGGAGTTCTGTAAAAATTAGTTTATCAATGGTCAAAAATGATTCTTGACAAAGTTGGTCCAAAACTATTTATCTAGGATCATTAAAAACCAAGCCAATAACCTGAATGCTGGTCACATCAAATTATGGAGGAATAAATTGTGTACAAATTTCCATTTATAAGTTCCACAGTCTATAAAGAGAACCTTATGGCTAACCAGGACAAAGTCAGTACAAAACTTATTTCGAAAAGTCTGGATTCCTATCCACTGCCAAGGCTGTATACAGGCGTAGTCATTAGATCCATACAGCTATTACAAACACCTATGTGTTTTCCGCTATAATACTGGATTAAAGTTATTTGTATAAGGAATTGGAAATCAAAATTTCGCCTTACATTAGAGAGATATAAATTGGCTGGCGTTTATCGCAATATGCAATTCAACAACCCTTTGGAATAGGCGCCGTTTCACATAATTTCCGACCGGTCGGAAAAAATGCTTTCTCGAAATCAAAAACGTTTTAAAAATATGATGAACTTTATTACCCCATTTATATTAAGTCCTAAAAAAAGGAGGATAAACCCCCTTGGAGCCTCTCCAACCAAGCAGTTCAGACGTCTAGATCTCTCGTCGATTGCGTAAGCGAAAATGAATTTACTTGAGAAGCGGCATAAAATTAGCCTCATACGACAGATTTTAAGAATCTCGGCTCATTTTGAGTTTTATGACTGATTAATGAAAATCAGATGGATGAAGGAATGGAAGAAAGAGAAGGCTAAAAATCGGGAGGAATGGAAACTGCAACACCTTTCAGTAATGCCTACAGTGCACCACGTGAGGTGGACTGACGGCACTAACCCCCTAAAGGATGCTTGCTCTTTGGATTTCCATTAGTAAAAAAACAAGTAAAAAATGCACCGAACTTTCTTCGGAGCAATAGTGTTTTCTGTACAGCCACTATAGCGTATAATCAAGGCCACCGAAAATATGTCTATCTTCCGGTGGTCTCAGTATAATGCTGTATGAGCCGCGGCCCACGAAACTTTAACCACTGGCCGGTGGTGCCCCATCCTATATCGTTGCCAGAAGCACGATTATGGCTAACTTTAACCTTAAATAGAATAAAAAAATATTGAGGCTAGAGGGCTGCAATTTGGTATGTTTGATAATTGGAGGGTGGATGAATAACATTCCAATTTGAAGCCCTCTAGCCTCAGCAGTTTTTAAGATCTTTAAGCTGATGGCGAACAGAAAAAGTGCAAATAGGAAAAAGTGCGGAGGAAAGAGTGCGGACAGAATAAAGTGAAGACGGACAGACAAAGCCGGCACAATAGTTTTCTTTTACAGAAAACTAAAAGAGGAGGGGGGTGTCATATTATGCAGGAGATCCATGGATGGAAGACTTTGGCCTGATCTAAGCTACGGAGAAATGGTTCCCTTGTTTCTTGTAGTTTCTTTGGTTAGTCTCAACTTCATTGGTAATGGTCACGGAAATTCATTAACGATTGCAAACATTTGACGAAAAAACTAAATAAAAAGATGGCCACTGCCACATTCATACCATATTTGTTGAATTTTTTATGAACTCCCTATGTTGAAAAACTTCCATATTACCTGCTTCACACAAACAGACAGAAAGCCAATCAATGATGCATCGAAACTGCTTACAAATAATGTGTCATTCACCTCTTTCCAGTACTTCTTTCGCTCTTTGTATTCTGTAATTTATTAGTTTTCCTCTCCTCCTCCCAGGTCAATTTGTCAATTTTTCATTATCTTATCGTCTTTCGGAATGCCAAAACCTTCTGGCGTAAAGAAATGTTTGTGTATGTATGTATGTATATATATATACATATATACTGTATATGTATATATGCGTACGTATATTCTGTATATATATGTATATATATATGTATGTATGTATATATATATATGCATGTATGTATATATATATATGCATGTATGTATATATATATATGCATGTATGTATGTATATATATATATATATATATATATATATATATATATATATATATATATATATATATATGCAAGTACCCGTAAGTATACATAACCAAGGGAAAAAATTTTCACAGAATAAACAAGGACACCTGACGAAACCCAGAGGGTCAAAAGAAATTAGCGGCCTTGCCAAAACTTCCGAACTTCCTTTTATCTCGTCTTCATGAGGTTTCTCTTCTGTTCGACCCGTAATCTCGACGTTACGACCTCCGGAAACATGACAAGCTGGAAGCGGAATTTCGAGTCTGTTCCCCACAGAGCATTATTTCTCTCTGGGTGGTTCAGTTGGTGGAAAATCATACTCTTTTGATCGGCTTTGTGCTCCTTATGGGAAATTGAAGTCTGCATGATGAAAAAAAAATTTATTCGCTTATTTTATTATAAAGCTATTATTTTGTTTCTGTTTAATTCTGTTTAATTTTCCTAACAGGAAGCAATTGCTCTAAACATACCCGACCAATTACTGGTGATAAAACTATAAGAATATGTCTTTAAAATTTAAATGAATTTCACAGGACGAAGTATTTAAAGGGAGGAAAACTGTGCTACGCTGAAAAAATAGAACATTTAAAGTGAGGAAAGCTGCCACACTGAAAAGATAGAAATTTCAAAGTGAGGGAAACTGTGCAACTGAAAAGATAGAACAATTAAAGTAAGAAAAACTGGGCCACACTGAAATTGTAAAACAACCCCCAAAAACACTAGTAAAAATAATCTTTTTCTAATCAAATCCCAGTAAAGCATTTTTGGGTTCAGTGACGACCGGCGGAATTAGGATGCCCTCCAGGGTATTTTTGGCATTGCGGCCGACCACTCGATCCGTCACTCGAAGACTTAAACAGGTGAAGCGACCATTCGGAGGGTCGTTCCGCTGCCTTCGCTTTCCTCCTCCTGCCTTTTTACGACCCTTTTTCCGCTCTTCACGAGTCGGGTCTCTCGTCACATTAAGTCTTATCGCCTCTCTCTCTCTCTCTCTCTCTCTCTCTCTCTCTCTCTCTCTCTCTCTCTCTCTCTCTTTCGGTCTAATTCTTATTTGACGGCCCGTTTTCTATCTTTTGGTCGAACTGGGTTCCGTGAGACTTTAGACAACCAGTTCCGTTGCAGATTTCAGGAACTTGAGAACTGAATGCTGTCTCCGAACTGAGGCTATTTCTGTATTTAAACACTGGTGCTCAGTGCTCCTGTATTTAAACAAAGTTGCTCTGTGCTTCTGTATTCAAACCATGTTGATCAGTACGTCTGTATTTAAACAATGTTGCACAGTACGTGTGTATTTAAACAATGTTGCCCAGTGCTTTTGTATTTAAACAATGTTGTACAGTGCTTCTGTATTTAACAATGTTACTCGGTGCTTCTGTATTTAAACAATGTTGCTCAGTGCTTTTGTATTTAACAATGCTGCTCGGTGCTTCTGTATTTAAACAATGTTGCACAGTACTTCTGTGTTTAAACAATGTTGCACAGTACTTGCGTTTAAACAATGTTGCACAGTGCTTCTGTATTTATACAATATTGCTCAGTGTTTCTGTATTTAAGAATGCTGCTCGATGATTATGTATTTAAACAATGTTGCACAGTACTTCTGTATTTAATGTTGCTCGGTGCTTTTGTATTTAACAATGTTGTTCGGTGCTTCTATATTTAACAATGTTGCTCAGTACTTCTGTATTTAAACCAAGTTGCTCAGTGATTCTGTATTTAAACCATGTTTTCAATAGCTTCAAGTTTTGCCTGTGACGTCATTACTTAACTTTAAACTTAGAATTTTGCTTTTATACTTAAAATGACTAAACTAAATCAGACAAATATATTATCAAACTCTCAAGCCCCGTAGGGAGGTAGTGCCGTCAGTGCACCTAAAGGGGCGCACTGTTGGCATTACTTTCGGGTATTTGCAGCGACCCTTCAGCCCATTGCAGCATTCCCTTTCTAGCCTTTTACTTTACCTCCGTTCCCGATTCCTTTCTTCAATCTTGCTGTCCAACTTCACTAACTTTACATCGTAAGGCAACTGTGGGGGTTTCTCCCGCACATTTTTTGTATTGGAATTTTCGTATATACTTTAAGCACTTTACTTATAATTTGAAAGATTTTAAAATTTGAAAGATTTTATAATATAAAGCACAGAGAGAGAGAGAGAGAGAGAGAGAGAGAGAGAGAGAGAGAGAGAGAGAGAGAGAGAGAGAGAGAGAGAGAGGGCGATGTGTGTGGCTGTGCGTGTGTGGCGGGAGGGGGGTGGCGTTTAGGTCGAGCAGCTAATAACTCATGTATGAAATATAAATGATAACACATCCACTTAATTCTTCTAAGCTAATGGCCTGGTTCCCTCAGAGCACACGTGGGGACTATAACAATGACCCAAGGTCATGTTACTGAATGATCGCTTTCAGGCGATGACCTCTTTTTCAGCAGTCATGCTATCCATCCTCTCTGCACGCTACGCTCAATTGCAGTACAGTTACGATTAAATGCGTTTGTTCAAGGTTTTTGTCTAGCCAGTTTCTACAGCACTTAAATGGGGAATGTTGGTTATGGAGTGTAATGGTCTTTGTAATGTATAACTATTTGTTTCTTTGTTGGTAATATTAAATGAAACTCTTTTATGTGTTAAAGGTCATTCGTCTGGTGCAGGAATTAGGTATCATTTTGATGCGTATGATTTTTAATTATAGTGTCTCTTACTCTCTCGCTCATAAACACATACATGTATATATGTACACATACATTATAATATATATATATATATATATATATATATATATATATATATATATATATATATATATATATATATATATATATATATATATACACACATTTATATACATACACAGATACATACATACATATATATATATATATATATATATATATATATATATATATATATATATATATAACACATATATATACACAAGTGTGTGTGTGTGTGTATGTGCGTGTAAGGGGGATGTACAGTATGTCTGCCTGTCAACGTTTGGACTCCGGTGGTTTTTCTTTTTCAAATGTACGCTTTTTTTTTCTTTTCAATCGGGTGTCTCAACGACGCATTACATTTCAATTCTCAGCAAATATTATGCCATGAATGTGCAAGCCTTCTCCTCTCAGACTGCAAACCATTACAGTCTACTAACATCCAAGTACATATCTCACTACTTAAGCCAACAATGGCACAATGGAATTATCATGAAACGGATTTGAAATGCATCCCTACCCCGTTAGGATAACCACTGGACCACTAGCAGAGAGAGAGAGAGAGAGAGAGAGAGAGAGAGAGAGAGAGAGAGAGAGAGAGAGAGCAGGAAAGACGCTGATTGTTTGATTTTATGAAATTTAGGCTGTCAGCCAAGCACTGGAGCACTTTAGGCCATTCAGCGCTTAGGACAATGAAAAGGACGAGTTAGAGAGGTTGGACAGCAAGATAAAGAGATCCAGAAAACGAATGAGGTGAAATACAAGGATCTGAAGGTGAAATTGCGAGAAAGCCCTACAGTTGCACTAAAAAGTTATAATTCGAGAAGTTGGAATGCAAGATTTAGCAAGCAAGCGGAAACGGAGACTAAAAAGTGGGTGCAGCCTTTGGCCGAAGGGACTCTGAAAACACCCTTAACTAATGCTTACAGTGCGCCACGTGAGGCGCATTGGTTAATGTGAAACAAGGGAGTTGGAGTGGCTGGACAGCAAGAGATCCAGAAATTAAAGATGAAATACAAGGATCTTAAAGTGGAACTGAGAGAAAAACCTACTATCGTACTGTGAAGTACAAGTTAGAGGTGCTGGACAGCAAGATAGAAGAAAGGAAGCGGGAATGGAGGTGAAGTGAAAGGCTACAAAGTGTGCGCGGCTATGGGCCGAAGGGACGCCCCAAACACCCTTTAGTAATGCCTACAGTGCACCGCTCGAGGTGCACTGATAACGACTAACTCCTTACGGAGGAAGGGAAAGAGACGGCGGTAATGACCGCGCGTATTACAACGCCGATGGAATATTAAGATTAAAACGTTCGATCAACTGGTGACTGGAAAAGAACTTTAGGTAAATCTCTGCCCAAAATCTCTGCGTATGACGGATGGCCGAGTCAGCCTCCCCAGTAAGTTTTAGGTGGCGGCCGCCGCTTAGAAAATTCCGCTTGATTTGATTCCGCGCGGAGCAATTAAAACAGTTTGATTAATGGATATTCGCCAAAAATGAAGCGGCCTGATGAGTTACTTATGGCGGTTGTGATTAATGCCCGCTTGGGCTAACGCTGCCGAATTTAATGGAGCGTGGGGTGAGGGCGGGGCAGCTGGGCGCGCACGCGCTTTCCACAATCAATAGCCGCGTCATTTAGCAACCATTAGCGTGAGTAATTCAGTCCCCGGGCCAAGAACAAGTCGTAGGACATAGTGATTAGGGCAAGTCTGCTGATCTCGCCATTGTTAGTAGGATTGTCTTGGGGCAACAGGTCTGGGCACCCGGCAGCGTGGTAGTGCCGTCAGGGCACCTCAGGCGGTGCACTGTAGGCATAACTCAAGGTTCTTTGCGGCGTTCCTTAGGCCCCCAGTTGCAAACCCCTTTCATTCCTTTATATTAGTTTTCTTCCATCTTATTTTTCACCCTCTCCTAACAACTGTTTCATAGTGCAACTGAGAGGTTTTCCTCCTGTTACACCTTTAAATAATTTTTACTGTTAATTTAGTTTTTTTTTAGTGTTGAATGACCTCATAAGTCCCAGAACTTGGCCTTTGGTTTAAATTTTATATTCCATTCCATAGGTCTGGGCAAATCTAATGACTGCGTCGGGTGGGAATATCCTAATATCTTCCCTTTCTGAGTATTTTTTGACGCATTTTTTAATGATTGCGTCGAGTGCAAATACCCAAATATCCTTCCTTCTTGCGTGTTTATTTTGATGTATTATTCTAATGATTGCGTAAGGTGGAAATATCCTAGTATCCTTCCTTCCTGCCAGTACATTTTACTGTACAGATAGCCACTAGCGGATCTAGAAAAATTTCATGGGGGCCACCAATTTGAATATTATACATACATACATATCTATATCTATCTATCTATCTATCTATATATATTCTCTCTCTGAATTTTATTATTAATTCTATAATAGATTTTTTATTTCTTTCCCATTTTTATATTTCCTATTTATGACATTATCTAAATCTTCAGCATTATTATCTTGTCATTATTTTTCATGGGGGGGGGGCACGTGCCCAGGTGGCTTCCCCTGGATCCACTAGTACAGATACCATAACTGAATTTGATGCATATTTCACAACAGTTCAGTTCCAAGTACAATTGGTCAGCTGTCAAAAAGTTACAGTAGGTACATCGTGCTGATCACATGTTTAATGGAATATCAAAATATCCATCAATTATAATAACTGAAAACATGTCCATTTTGATAAATGATTTAATTTGTTTACGGAAAACATGACCTTGGCAGATTCAGATAAATTATTTACCTCAGTCAAACGAGGCTTCGGACACAAACAGATCAACCATAACAGCGTTTTCCCTCCAAAGGTTTAATTCTTCCGTTCTAATATTATATTTTCACGAGGGGAGAGGCTGCAACCCCTACTGCTCTTTCCCAAAACACCTAACATTAACATTCTTTCGTTTTAGGCTATATTTGGGGCAGTAAACATGCCAGTGGTCAGATCTGCCGTCTTCAAAAAGCTTTTTGTTCAGCCAAGCGGGTTTTATGTCCAGCTTTTGATCGGAAGCAACACTTTTTCGTTCTACTGATCGCGTAAATGTTAATTTATATTTGTGATTATGAAATAAGTCATGGTGAATGTGACAAAAATTTATAAACACACGCACGCACACACACACACACACACACACATATATATATATATATATATATATATATATATATATATATATATATATATATATATATATATATATATATATGCGCACGTGTGGACTTAAGTGCGCAAGCGCAACAGCAGACTCCCAACTCCAACTCCAAATCAGAGAGAGAGAGAGAGAGAGAGAGAGAGAGAGAGAGAGAGAGAGAGAGAGAGAGAAACTCCCAGGGTAAAATCTTGATACATTCCCGGCTCGTCGCTAAAACTCATTTCAAAAGAGAGAGAGAGAGAGAGAGAGAGAGAGAGAGAGAGAGAGAGAGAGAGAGAGAGCTATGCGCGTCCGTGCACCCGAGACGATGTGTAACATTACCTGTCCGCTTTCACAATGCAATTACGGCGTTCCCCCTTCGTCCCGTTGCTTCAAAATCCGTCGTAATTCCTGCCTCTGTAAATATTCGCCCAACTTGTTCCCCGGTTTTTTTTTTCTTTTTTTTTTTTGTTTGAGGTTCTTGAAATGGTGCGTGTCTCCCTGGGCGTTCTCCCCTTTCGTTAATGAATCAATTTATAGTTTCCCCTTCCACGATCTGGTCTCGCTGTCTTTTGATATGGGAGTTCATATAGACCTTTCATTATATGGCGTTTATGTTTCTCTCTCTCTCTCTCTTTCTCTCTGCTATACATCTGATAATGCAGCCTTGCTCAAGGATCTCTCTCTCTCTCTCTCTCTCACACACACACACAAACACACACATACATTTAATTGGGTAAGTTGTTCCCCCCACCTCTGATACACTTAGAACACAAAAAGGACCTCTATACACAGTAACTACCACGCACGTTCTCTCTCTCTCTCTCTCTCTCTCTCTCTCTCTCGCTTTGATATACACTCACAAGTAAAAGCTTAAAAGCTTATTTCTCTCTTCCATTCTCAATCTCTCTCTTGTCTATTTAATAACACAAGTTTGCTTTGACTCTTCCCATCTCCCACACACACACTTCAACTAGTTCTCTCTCTCTCTCTCTCTCTCTCTCTCTCTCTCTCTCTCTCTCTCTCTCTCTCTCTCTCATGCGGAAAGTAACCCGATGCATTAGCGCTTTATTTGTGTCCGAGAAACATCAAACAAGTAAATTAACATCAATCAGCGAAACGAAAAATCTTCCATCAGTTCATTAAGCGAGAAAAAGGCAAAGAAAAAAATGGCGGTAACCATGTCTTTGAAATCGACGACAAACAGATCGTAAGGACCAAATTCAAAGGAATACCGGAGGGGAGACGAGATCTGAAATGCACCAACTATGTGGAAGAAGAAGAAGAAGAAGACGTCTGCAAAAGGATCTTTGGAGGGGAAACAGTGCTTGCAAGGAACGAAAGGAATCATCATCGATAGTACAGGGGGGACAGTTCTCAAGACGCGTTTGGTATGTGGGTGGCTCAGTCTTATAAATAAGCGTTCAAACGCGTTCGATACGTGATGGTCGTTAAGGAATACGCTGAGAGACTTGTTATGTAACACTCGTCAAGGTACATGTTGAGGAACGTTTGGTATTTGAATCTTCTCCAGGTAGTACCTGTTCAGAAACGTTTGGTATGTGAAACTCGTCAAGGTACATGTTTGAAACACGTCAAGTTACACGTTTGAATCCGCGGCGGCGATTTCCTTCTAACTTGACTTTCTACAGTTTTTTGGTTGCTTAATTATAGATTTACTTACAATTTTTGTCGCACGAATGTAATTAACCTGTAATTAACCCCTGAAGTCCATTCAACAAGGGGTTTCCATACGCGATCTTCACGAGACAGAGCACGGCTACGTCTGTTTCGAACGGTTCATATCCCCTCCGCCAAGTGCAATAACTTGTTAACGTATGGGTACCGCCTTCCCCGGGCCAGTACTAAACACGGCGAAGGGACATTCCATTTGGCCGACAACAAACAAACGCACCGCCAGTATCAGAAGCCCTAAAAATGTGGAAAAAACCAGTTTCCAAGGTAAAAACAGGCGCGGAGCTAATACTTAGAATTACCCAAACGTTTGCTCTGTGAATCTCGTCGAGGTAAATCACTGGAAATGTTTTTTAAGTTATTTAACACGTATTTATAACAACGCATGAGACCCACTGATGGCATGAACTCCTAATGGGTCACATTTGGTAAGTCACATGGAGGTTGCCTAGTACCCCCTGGGACACTTCCAGTACTGGTTACTTGTCAAAGAACCTGTTGAAAGGACTGGTATTTAGCCCCGGGTCATGATGGAACAATATGGCTACGTTCTATTAAAAATCCGTGGTGCGTCAACCTTAGTAATGAAAAAAAGTTCCTGGTAGGTAGTCAGCTGCAGTTGGTCACTGGTGGAGACAAAGAAAATCTAAGGAGAATCAATGTATAGCTGAACAATTCACATGTATATATATGATTATATATACGTATGTATGTATACATAAATTATACATAAATATATATGTATATGTATACATAAATTATATGTATATATATTTTATATATATATATATATATATATATATATATATATATATATATATATATATATATATATATATATATATATATATATATCAGAATTCTACTAAAATACAAAACTATATTTCATCCCCTAAGAATTTCGTACAATAGGACACTATACATTCGTGCTGTAATTGGCTTGCATGGAAAAATGTTCATTTCGCCCTTTATTCCATACCAAATTCATTTATATTTGTGGCTTGTTTCCAGGTTTGGAAGAAGAATGAGAAAGATCCCTGTTAAATTTATACGTATATTTCTCTCGCATACATTTATGAATTAAAACTCTCTCTCTCTCTCTCTCTCTCTCTCTCTCTCTCTCTCTCTCTATATATATATATATATATATATATATATATATATATATATATATATATATACATATACATATATACTGTAAATATAATATATATGTATATACATATAAAAAACTTAAATATTAGTATTGACCAATCTATCTATGTATTTATATATCTACATTAAGAAATATTTATACCTCTCTCTCTATCTCTCTCTCTCTCTCTCTCTCTCTCTCTCTCTCTCTCTCTCTCTATATATATATATATATATATATATATATATATATAGAGAGAGAGAGAAAGAGAGAGAGAGAGAGAGAGAAAGTCTCATATATATATATATATATATATATATATATATATATATATATATATATATATATATAGAGAGAGAGAGAGAGAGAGAGAGAGAGAGCAAATCCGTACCTAATCCTAACTAAAGGATCGATCAGTGCCCCTTCAAATATACTGTGAGTGCATCATCTGGATTCTAACCGCGCAATTACAGTAATTAATTTAACCCTCAGTACATTATATAAAACCATTAAATACGTTTTAGGGTTCCCGCACATAGTACGGAGTATGTAGGTATACGTATGTACACGTATGTAAGAGATGAACACACGCACACAAACTCAAATAAACATCAGGAACCGGTACTGGGATAATCCGATAAGCCGGATTAGCCGAGTGTTATTTTGGACATATTCCATCAGCAAGGCTCATCCCAACATCTCGATTCAGCGTAATTGTTTGACGGTTTTATTTGGTTTTATTTAACGGATTTCTAATTCTTTTTCTTCTCTTCCTTTCACCAAATTTATAAAAAGAAAGAGAGAGGTATATATTTAGAAAGATGAGGTCTGTACTCCGACAGGTGATAGGTAGATAGATAGATAGATAGATACACAGACAGACAGACACACATATATATAAATAAATATATATATATATATATATATATATATATATATATATATATATATATATATATATATATATATATAATTAGTCAAAGTTCTGTCCAACGAAACTTCACATTACCTTGGAACCGGGATCTGACGACGAAATCAAAGCCAAGAGCCTCTCTCTCTCTCTCTCTCTCTCTCTCTCTCTCTCTCTCTCTCTCTCTCTCTCTCTCTCTCTCTCTCTAGGACTAGGTAATCTACTTCCAACTTGAGAGTAATCAGCTTTCAACTTTGGAGGGAAAGAGTTCAAAGGGAGTGAGGGAACTCCTCCCTCCACTCAGTACTGAAATTTAATGTCAGTTGGATTGTCAGGTTTTGTAATGGCAGGAAGGAAAGGGGAAAGGAAGGAAAAAAAAAAAGAAAAAAAATCTTACACAGAGTAAAAAAGTGAAGTACGTGCGGATACATATTGCTTTGCCGAGTAAAATGAAAATTTCACAAGATTAAAATGAGGTAATGTTACAATTCTTGTGCTGGAAAGGAAAAAATCTAAAAAATAAAATAAAAATCCTCACGCAGAGAAAATGAACATATAATGCGTACGGATACATTTTCCTTTGTCAAGTAAAATTAAAGTTTTACATCAGTAAAATTTTTTCCAAAACGGAAAAAATCTCAAAAAGAAGATCAAACCGAAAGAAAAAAAAAAAAAAAAGAGAGAGAGAAAAAAAAAAACAGTACATGCAGATGCATTTGCCTCGCTGAGTAAAATGAAAATTCCACAAGAGTAAAATTAATTCTCAATTCACCCCAAAATTTTCGTTTATTTCATATAACGAATGGAAATGTGTCATTGTTAAATTCAATACATACATATATACATATCTACATCGATCAGAAAAATTGATACGCAATCGATATCGTGATGAAATTCAGATACTTTTGTTCATTTTTTTTTTTATTGAAAACTCATCCCGAAACGCATATCAGACCCTCGTTACCAAAGGTATTAAAAACTGAGTCACCTTTTGCTGTACATTTCGATAATGCAACGTCCAGTGGACCGATATTGCATGGAGTTTATGCTTGAAATATTATGCTCTTCATCGACGGTGGCTTTGTTGTAAAAAAAAATAAAAAATAAAATAAATAAATAAAAAACTTTTACTAACTTTATCGCTGACAGGAATCTCGAATTTCTTTCATGAACTGTGTACTTAGAAAACTTTAAACATTTTTTCTCTGTCAGTAGTTTTTTCTAAGAATTTTCTAAAAACATTCACCATTGAAAAACTGTAACAAAAAACACTCAAAACATTCCCGGAACCTTTATTTCCTATTAAAAAATACGTACTTTTTTTTTTGCCAAAATAGCTTTCTATTAACAATAGTACTCCGCATTTAATTTTTTGTCTAAATACAAAATCACAGAATACTTCAAAATATGAACACATTATTCACAACACCGATTTCGTTGCTAATGAATAATAACTCCCTCAGGTTTAAGGTAAAGTATTTCGTAAAATGCCTGTCATTGACAATTGATTCTGTATTCGTAAAATTATTGATAATTTTGATTTACAAACAAACACACCCACAAACACGCGCACTCACACAAACATATATTCACACACACACGTATATATTTACAGGTATATATATATGTATGTATATATGTATGTATGTATATATGTATGTATGTATATATATATATATATATATATATATATATATATATATATATATATATATATATATATATATATATATATATATATATATATATATATATATATATATATATGTTTGTTTGTGCGTGTGTGTATATATGTGTATATGCAATATGATATATATATATACTCGTATATATAAATATATGTATTACATATATATACACATATACAGTATATACTCAGCAAAAACTTCAGAAAACATTTAAAGCAAAACTAAATATGAGAAATTGTTTCTAACATCACCAAGCAAAATTAGCAAAAGCACGAACAAGAACACTGTACAGTAAAATTTAATCAAGCAACATCACACTTTAAAGAACGTACAAAACATTCAAAAATAGTATTAGCTATGTTTACCAAATAAGAAAAAAAAATAGCAATACTTAAGTTGTCAAGTTCAAAAACACAGCCAGAAATTATTGCTCCAGTAAACACAGACGTTAATCTTGATGACAAACAAGGAGGGAAATGCAAACTGGAATTAAAAATCGGCTCCGTTAAAACCAGCTGTGACGTCAGAATGTTTCTCTCAGGAGGAGATGAATGATGAAAATTGGATTTGCTCTCTGTCGACCTAAGCCGATTATCGCGAAAGCTCTCTCTCTCTCTCTCTCTCTCTCTCTCTCTCTCTCTCTCTCTCTCTCTCTCTCTCTCTCTCTCAGAGGGAAGGAGCACTGGACTCATGGTCTTGAGGCGATCTCTCATAGGTTTCTAAGCCCATATAATATATATATATATATATATATATATATATATATATAATGTATATATATATATATATATATATATATATATATATATATATATATATATATATATATATATAATACACACACTATATATATATATATATATATATATATATATATATATATATTAGTGTGAGTATGTGTCTGTGTATTTATGTAGGTATGTCTGCATTGTATTTGTGTTATATTTTCAAGACTTGCAAACATTCCAGTAATTTAAAGCATAAAGGCACGAATAGTTTATTATTATCATGGGACTCCCCGGACCTTGGCAATAATGTGCCCGTAAGGAAATTATATATAAGGGTATCTACCCTAACCAGTATTCAAGCTCAGTCTTCGGGATGGACCCATCCGCCCTTTCTGAACCTTTTCACATGGTACGGAATGGAATGGAAAGGAACATAAAATTTAGGCCAAAGGCCAAGCGCTGGGACCCATGAGGTCATTCGGCGCCGAAACGGAAATTGATACAAAAAGGTTTGAAAGGTGTAACAGGAGGAAAACCTCGCAGTTGCACCATGAATCAATTGTTAGGAGAGGGTCGATTGCAAGATGGAAGAATGAGACTATGTATGGAGGTATAGTGAAAGGAATGAAAGGGGTTGGAGCTAGGGGCCGAAGGGACGCTGCAGAGAACCTTAAGTAATGCCTACAGTGCCCCGCATGAGGTGCACTGACGGCACTATTCCCCTTACGGAGTTTTCGCTTAGGGGGTTGACGTGATTGACTGGATTCTAAGGTGCCTTTCATGCTCGGTGTTTACGGTGACGCAATGACGACCGTTTAAATTTCCAAAACATATTCCATATTTTTTTAAATTGTGTTGTCTTGTTTTCCTTAGATCATGCTGACTCCATCTAAAGCAACACTGCATTAGCTGAGAAATTCCAATTGTGTTGCCTTGATTTTCTCAGTGGACAATTAAACGTAGTTGTTTGTCGTCCAGTCGACTACGTTCAAAATTCAAATTCCTTTTGTAATTATACTAGAACCGTGTCAAGTTTTCAGAGACCCTTAGATGAAACCGGGAAAGCACATTAGAATATTAACAGGTTAGTGAGAGGCTGGAAAATGAAGAGATTAGCAGTGCATGGGTGGTCAAAATTGTTCACATGATAGGAGCGTCGAGACTGAGATGGTATGGGAGTGTGGTAATAATGGGTGAGGAAGGAATGAAGAGGGCGTGGATGGAAACCTGTTAGGGGTAGAAGGTCAAGAGTTAGGCAAAGGATTAGATGGAGGGATAAAGTGAAGGAGGATTTGGAAAAGAAGGGTTTAGTGGAAGAAGATGCTTTCGATAGGAATAGTTGGAGAAGACGCATCGAGGCAACCGACCCCTTAGCTTATTGATAGGTAGCGCTAGAAGAAGCGTTATCCAGACTCATATAAAAAAAATTAAAGTAAATAACGAAATCCAATAAAGATATTAAAATCTCAGGAAATATTCTCTTGTGTAAGAATAATCCCCTTCTCCCATTGGCCTAACGTAGTTACCCTACAGACAATTCAAATGCTCCTGTGGCTGGCCATTCAGTTTCAAATGCTTTACAACCCCATTAATTTTGGCCAGCCAACTCGGTAACTGTGTCCGTTTCTGATATGTTTACGTTCTGCAAAAATCTTGAATTCATATCTCTTGAGGTTTTAGTTGGATAATAGGGCCTGAAATATATTGTCGTTGGGTGGAAGTGTGTTTATAACATCAGCAGCGGGTTTAAATGATAAGAAATGTGAAGGTGTAGAGGCCAGGGATTATTAAAGGGGATTATTGTTCTAGGGCAGTGGTTCTTAACCAGGGGTGGTCGCACGCCTTGGGGGGTCGCACCCCTTGGGGGTACGAAGCCGGTTCCTAAGGGGTGTAGGGATGCCTATGAATAATTAAAGGAAAATATATTTTTATATATGCATGTTATTTTTTCTGCAAAAGATAAAAATAAAATAAAATAAAATAAAATAAATATTTTTTTTTCAGCAATTCAGGGGGTGTGATTTGAAAGGGGTGCATACACAGAAATAGGTTAAGAACCACTGTTCTGGGGCTTAGATCTCCCAAATACAAGGCAGGAATTTAGTTCAGCCCCCAATATTCACAAAAATTCATCAGCTAGAAGAAATCTTATCCTCTGGTTTTTAAAAACTGGATAAGTTCCGTTTCAAGTTCTCCTCCCCCTAAAAAACCCCCTCTTTCTCTCAAAGTATTGTATTATCCATGTAATGAAGTCTCATTGTCTGAAAGAATTTTTTTTTCTATTGAACATAACTTATAAATAAAGGAAATGCCACAAAGGAAAGAGAAACAATGGAGAACTGCGAGGCCTTTCGACTTATAGTCCTTTACTTAGACTAAATAAAGGACTATAAGTCGAAAGGCCTTGCAGCACTCCATTGTTTCTCTTTCCTTAGTGGCATTGCCTTTATTTACATACTCATCAAGTTCCATATTTTTATGATTCAGTTATACAACATAACTTACATGCGGATATAATTATAACATCGTTCTCCATACGCCGTTTCATCTGTTTGTGTATATAGCTAATCATTCTCACATCTTAGTTTCTTGAAGCATTTGAACCAATATATAAGTTTGTGAGTGAATTAAAATCGACTGATTCATCCTTGCTCTTACTTGGTATGGATATGTTTGGTACCTATGTTATTAAATTAGAACTGAATATAGAATTTAGGCAAAGGCCAAGCGCCGGCACCTATGAGGTCATTCAGCACTGAAACGGGAATTGACAACAAAAGGTTTGAAAGGTGCAACAGGAGGAAAACCTCGCAGTTGCACTATGAATCAATTGTTAGGAGAGGGTGGAAAGTAAGATGGAAGAAAGAGAATATGAAAGGAGGTACAGTAAAAGGAACGAAAGGGGTTACAGCTAGGGGCCTAAGGCACGCTGCGAAGAATCTTAAGTAATGTCTACAGTGTGCCGCATGAGGTGCATTGACGGCACTGCCCCCCTACGGGAGTTCAAATTAGATATTTATTTTATGATTCATCATTTTATCTTATTCACAAGAGTTACAGGGTCGGAAGATTTCACCAAATAATCTTCTGTCGCTACAAACATGCGTTATAAGCTATATCTGAGGCAGAGTATGTACGTTTAAATCCAATTAGAAATGTTACCCACATAATACAGACATGGATAAGGTGTATATGCTGAAATAAATTCTTCTTCATCGTGATAGCTTTATAATGGATGGAAGACTCAGTGCACCTCACGCGGTGAACTGTAGGCATTACTTTACATATAATTTATATATACATACATACATACATACATATATATATATATATATATATATATATATATATATATAAAATATATATATATATATATATATATATATATATATATATATATACATACATATATACAGTATATGTACATATATATTTATGGTTCACTGTAAGCATTACTTTACATATAATGTATATATACATACATACATACGTATGTATATATATATATATATATATATATATATATATATATATATATATATACAGTATATATACATATATATTTATATACTACTATATATATACTGTACATATATAAATATTATTCATAAATACTCACACTTGAAAGGGATCAGAATGGATTTTTATTACAATATATTAGTTTTTTCAATGTATTTTTTCAATATATTTTTGTTTTCCATATAGTGTAAAAATGAGCATATTGTATAAAGATACTTCATAGTGCGGTGTGAGACATTTTCCGTCAAATATACGTTAGTTTTAAAATGCTTCTCTTATATTACTGAAATGTCAAGGAATATGTTGTGCACATGCCATATGAAACCACCATTTCCATGCCTTTGGAAGACTAGGTCATCGAGGAGAATTACAATGCTCTTTGGAAATTCCAAATCATTTTGATACTTTTATGCGAGAAAAAAAAGATTGTTCGCAATCCCATTTACATAACGACACGTGTATTTGGCAGATAAAAAAAAATGTTACAAAAACGCTTGTCTTTTTTTATGGTGTCACATTTCTGTCTGTAACATGTAACGGGAAATGATTGATTTTTAGTTTTCTGTGAAAGAAAACTATTGTGCCGGCATTGTCTGCTCGTCCGCACTTTATTCTATCCGCCCTCAGATCTTAAAAACTACTGAGGCTAGAGGGCTGCAAATTGGTATGCTGATCATCCACCCTCCAATCGCCAAACTTACCAAATTGCAGCCCACTAGCCTCAGTAGTTTTTTTTATTTTATTTAAGGTTAAAGTTAGCCATAATCGTGCGTCTGGCAACGATATAAGATAGGCCACCATCGGCCAGTGGTTAAGGTTTCATGGGCCGCGGCTTATACAGGCTTATACCGAGACCCCCGAAAGATAGATCGATTTTCGGTGGCCTTGACTATACGCTGTAGCGGCTGTACAGAAAACTCGATTGCGCCGAAGTTCCTTCGGCGCACTTTTCACTCGTTTAATGGTGTTACGTCCCTTTCTGTAACATGAAACGTGAATGGCATTGAGATCTTGGAGTATTTTTCAGATTCACGGTAATGCGATGTTGCAAATGTAATTTGACGGGATAAAGGTCGTTCACAAAGCCGTTTGCGTAAGTACACGTGTAACTGTCAAAAAGAAACATTGCAAAAACCGCTTATCTTTTATCACTTCTCGTCTCAGTCTGTAAAAGGTGACGTGAAATAAGACCAAAATCTTGATTGAATATAGAATTTAGGCCAAAGGCCAAGCACTGGTACCTGTGAGGTCATTCAGCGCTGACATAGAATTTGACAGTAAAAGGTCTGCAAGGTGTAATAGGAGGAAAACCTCGCAGTTGCACTATGAATCAATTGTTAGCAGAGGGTAAGGGAAAGTAAGGCAGAAGAAAGAGAATATGAAAGGGGGTACAGTAAAAGAAACGAAAGGGTTTGCAGCTAGGGGCCGCAGGCACCCTGCAAAGAACTTCAAGTAATGCCAACAGTGCACCGCACGAGACGTACTGACAGCGCTACCCGCCTACGGGGGAAGAATCTTTGAAATCCACGTCGTTGCGGCATTGCTAATGTAATGTACGCCATGTTTGTGAGCTGCTTTCATGGGCTGTTTGGATTTTACCGAAGGCATTACACCGTTGAGCCGATTAACTTTGAAGCTTCGCAGATAATTATTATCGTCTGGAAAACGAGTTCTCTCTCGGTTCGCTGATCGATACTACGAGTATTATCTGTAATTAATGGAGAGCACGCAACGCGAACTATTATTAATCCCGACATGTAATTCGCGTCTAATAGATGAATAAAAGGTTTATTCAGGCAAGTGTGTGTGCTGGTAATGCATTATATACGGCAGCCATCCAGCACATGAAATTCAGTCATGGACACGACCAGAGATGAAGTAAACGCGCTTCCTGAAATAAAGGTCTTATATCATCGTTGTTTATTGGTTGCCTTTTATAGATTTACAAAAATATAACACGACCTCAGTCTTAATCATGCCAGGCCTGGGTGGCTGTTAGGTGGGGGCTGGGGGGGAGGGGGGCATTGAATGAAGTTTAACCAGGACCACACGCTTTAAAATCGTTTTGACGATTCTGTTAAAATGGAAATGCTGACGCAGCAGCTCTCTCTCTCTCTCTCTCTCTCTCTCTCTCTCTCTTTTTCTCCTAAATGAGTTTAGTTAAGTGCACAAAAGGTCGTATTAGGAGCTACATTAGTTCGTAAAAAGACGACAATTTCCAGTCCGTTCAGCCGGTGAAACTCGGCTTAGGTTACCTGAAGGTAAAGTCATTAACCAACGGTTGTGTCATTACGGAGATAACCAGATCTGTGCGAGTTTGTGCTCGAGGGTGTGTCTTTGTCTCTATAAGTGTTCAAATTATAGTGTGACCTTTACATGCATATATATATATATATATATATATATATATATATATATATATATATATATATATATATATATATATATATATATATATATATATATATATATATATATATATATATATATATATATACTGTATATATATATATATATATATATACTGTATATATATATATATATATATATATATATATATATATATATATATATATATATATATATATATATATATATATATATATATATATATATATATATATATATATATATATATATATATATATATATATATATATATATAGACACATATACATAAACTTTTACAACAGGAGATGGCTCCAGAATATCCTACAAATAGCGAATATTGTTGGATAATTTTTTTTTTATTAATTTTACATGAATTGTAAAAGTCGTGCAATAAGAAGGCATAGAGGAGGTTTCTGCAGTCATTCAGTTTTCCTGATTGATAAAATTATTTAGTGAAAAAAATGTTGGCTTCATCTAATCTTAATATATTCTGTACCGTTCTATTATAAGCTTGCTGAAGGCCAAAACAAATATTATTATTATTATTATTTTGCTGAGACTCCCAACTGCTTCACTGATAATAGTTTAACGGAAAAATACTTAAAAAATTAGTTCAATTTTCTTGTTCTTCAAATGTTTTTCCTTTTCTTTCTATATTTTCTTTCATATTTTTGAGTTGTCCCCCATATCGATCCCAGGAAAAGGTGTTAGTCGATTTCTGTGTTCAGCAATGAGCTGAAATTAAGAGTAAAATAGAAAAGATATATGAGACAATATTCATGAGTGCTTTGTCCAAATGCATGTACACCTTTCTTCAGAACTGAAGACACGGGAGGGACTCGACTGGGTAATCCTTCCTCCCACTCTCCCTAAACCCGAGGGTGAAACTTATTATTAGATGTTTTCATCCTCCTCCTCCTCTTCCCTTCCTTCTCCTCCTCCTCTTCCCTTCCTTCTCCTCCTCCTCTTCCCTTCCTTCTCCTCCTCCTCTTCCCTTCCTTCCCCTCCTCCTCTTCCCTTCCTTCTCCTCCTCCTCTTCCCTTCCTCCTCTTCCCTACCTCTTCTTCCCTTCCTTCTCCTCCTCCTCTTCTCTTACTTCTCCTCCTCTTCCCTTCCTCCTCCTCCTCTTCCCTTCCTCCTCCTCCTCATCCTCCTCTTCCCTTCCTCCTACTCCTCATCCTCCTCTTCCCTTCCTCCTACTCCTCATCCTCCTCTTCCCTTCCTCCTACTCCTCCTCCTCTTCCCTTCCTCCTCCTCCTCCTCCTCTTCCCTTCTTCCTCCCCTCCCCTCCTCCTCCTCCTCCTCCTCTTCCACTTCCTCCTCCTCCCTTCCTTCTTCCTCCCCCTCCCCTCCTCCTCTTCCTCCTCCTCTTCCACTTCCTCCTCCTCCTCTTCCACTTCCTTTCCTCCTCCTCCTCCTCCTCCTCCTCCTCCTCCTCCTCAAAGTCATCCGTCTCCTTTTATCCAACAGTAGCTCGGAAATCCTATGAAGAAACACAGGAATCTTGGAGCTTCAATGAATAGAAAAAACTTCCTTAATATACTTTTCATTTTTTTTAGTTAGATTCGCTTGATATATCTTGTGAGGAACTTTGGAATTAGTTTTTGGTATCAAGGAATCTAATCCTTCGACGGAAACTCTAAGGATTATCAAACCACCATCGTTTCCACTGATGATATTTCTGTCTCTGGTAATAGGTTCATTTTTCTTTTAGTTTTTTTATCGCATTCCTGGTTTTCTGATGCGCATTCTTTAAGAGAAGAATTCCCTATCTCCCTCTCTTTTTCTCTCTTTCTCTCTCACAACAGTTGGAAAATGAAAATTTTGTACGATTAACAACTTTCTTTTTCTAAAGTCAACAAAAACGGCCCAATCTCTCTCTCTCTCTCTCTCTCTCTCTCTCTCAACAGTTGGAAAAGGAAAATTTTGTACGGTTAACCTACTTTCTTTTTCTAGAGCCAACAAAAATGGTTCAATCTCTCTCTCTCTCTCTCTACTGCCAACAGAAATACTGAGCATCATATGCAGCAAGTCTGCAATCATAAATCAAGTTCTCTTTGTCTCATGAGTCTATTTTCAGGTAGAAAAAAAAAACTGTTATCCTTAACAGAATTTGTTATCAAAACCCATTTTCTCTCTCTCATAGAAAGACGGAAACCAAATCGTCTTTTACCGATGAATCTCACTTTCAATTCCAGCAAGGAATCCTAATGCTTGTATCTTTAAAGCTATCGTGGCTGAAACTCCCCCCAACTGCTTTATTAATAATGGGCTGTCGAGTAAGGAACAGAAAATGTTCTCACGTTGTCCCGCTCAGAAATTGCGTTTTTTAAGTCTCGTTTTCTATATCACGGAATTCCAGTTTTCTTTGCGAGGCTGACTTGCTAAATTGGATCGTGGGCTCTCTCTCTCTCTCTCTCTCTCTCTCTCTCTCTCTCTCTCTGATAATGTACTGAAGAAATTAGTTTAATCTCTCCCTCTCTTAATAAAAATAGGCCAAAGAATTAATTTAATCTCTCTCTCTCTCTCTATCAATAAAAAAATGTACTAAAGCAATTTTAACCAACTGGTATTTCCAGAGCCGGTTATCATATGTCATTAACTCACTCTCTCTCTCTCTTAACAGTTAAAAAGTTGAATGTTACAAGTTTAACCCATCATGGTTCCTCTCTCTCTCTCTCTCTCTCTCTCTCTCTCTCTTTTCTTTCGCCATTTTCTTCCCACTGCCAACGTTTTCTACTTCTTTTCCAGTCCCCGTATTCTCCACTTTCTTCCCACTCCTTGTGTTCTCCACTTTCTTCCTACCCCGTGAGTTGTCCACTTTCTTCCCATTTATTGTGTTTTCCACCTATTACCACTCCCTGTGCGCTCCCGTCCACTACCTCCCCAGCTGCTACTGCTCCCAGTGTTCCTCACTTCTTCCCCTGCTCCCTGTGTTCTATAACTCCTACCATTTCCTGTGTTCACTTTCTACCCTACTCCCTGTGTTTTCCACCTACTACCAATCCCTGTGTTTTCTACTTTCTTCCCACCCCTTGTGTTCTCCCACTATTACAAACTCACTGTGTTCTTCACCTAGCTACGGTCAGTCACCGTGTTCTCCACATTCTTCCCTACTTCCTGTGTTCTCCTGTGCCTTCCCTACTCCCTGTGTTCTCAACTTACTACCACTCCTTGTGCTCCCCATTTCTTCCTTATTCCTTGCGTTCTTCACCTACAACGACTCCCTTTCTTCCCCACTTTCTTTCCCTACTCCCTGTGTTCAGGTACAGATCCCTATATACTCCACTTTGTTCCTACTCCCTGTGTTCTCAAATTCATCACAGTCATAACCTTCTTTACCTCTCTTCCACCCCGTGGGTTCTTCGCCTACATCCCGTTCCCTGTGTTCGTTCTCCACTAGATCCCATCGCCTTGAATCGCAAAAGCAATTTTTCCTTTTCCTTCCTTCTCTTTCTTGCCTCGTGTGGCTTAGCCTTAATATTTCTCCGGACATTTACACAAAAAAGGAAATCCTGTTCCCGACAAGAATTGTGGCTGTTTGCAGCCACTCAGGGTGTGCCAATAAAGAAATAAAAAAAGAGAGGAAATAAAAACTCCTAGCTTGTAGTCGGAATGGACGCAATGGCTCCATTAAATGCACTAATTTGGTCTGAAAGCGTTTCCAGTTCCCGATAGCAATTCTTTGTGTTATTTTTGTTTTGCTTTTTATTTCTTTCGTGAGGGCTAAGATTTTTTATTCCTGGCTTCGTCAGCTTTCATGGTCTCTCTCTCTCTCTCTCTCTCTCTCTCTCTCTCTCTCTCTCTCTCTCTCTCTCTCTCTGAAACACATTACATTAAAAACGAGCGATAAATAGGGTAAGGCCAGGGGAGAGAGCGCTACAGATTTTTATTTTTAATCTGCATTATTTTTAGACCAACTCATTGACAAATTGCACTGTTGCCTTTGCCATTGAAATACAGGAAATGCTAAATAATTAGCACATAAGTAGTATGTTATGCACGTTTAGTGAACCGTACCCTCAGAGTATATACTATTTGCTCTACACATAAATAACTATGTTAAAATAACACTCTTCATTTACTGTTTTGTTCATTCTTTGTGCTTTACTTTGAAGTCACTGATGTATTTAGAGCATACGTGGTAAAAGAAATCTCAATCAGCGTTTACACAGAAGTAAATAAACATATAAAAATATATACACATATATATAATTATATATATATATATATATATATATATATATATATATATATATATATATATATATATATATAATATATATATATATATATATATATATATATATATATATATATATATATATATATATATATATATATATATAATTAATCCATCTGGTCTTGACGCCACGTATGCAGCTAGAAAGATATGTAACCATTGACTGAAACAGTACAAAACCGTAATGAATTTCCTCTCTCTCTCTCTCTCTCTCTCTCTCTCTCTCTGAGTGTCGCACAATCTCCCCCCTTTGGCGGCGGTTGTTAAGAGCAGGAGGCAATCTGTGTGTCATGCCACCGGAACGGGATTGTGGGCCTATCTTGAGGACACTAACTCGGGAGATAAAATCAGGAGTCTGTGGGAACCGGATGGTAACAGGCCTCTCATATCACATTCGACGGATTACTCCTTTGAGCTGCTTCCCTTGTCTGCGGTTGGTTTGGTTGTGTGTGTGTGTGTGTGTGTGTGTGTGTAAGTGTGTATTTATAATCTAAAGGAACCCGTTGTATTGTGTGTGTGTGTGTGTATTTACATTCTTAAGAAACCCGTTTTATTAAGGAGTGATTATTATTATTATTATTATTACTTATTTTCTATATTGCTAATATATTTTATTCTTTATCTTCTATATTTTTGTTATTTGCTTTTCACTTTTTATTTTATTTTCAATTTTTATTTTTATCTTTTAGTTTTCTGCTGAAGAAAACTGTGCCGGCTTTGTCTGTCCGTCCACCCTCATATCTTGAAAACTACTGAGGACAGAGGGCTGCAAATTGGTATGTTGATCATCCACCCTCCAATCATCAAACATACCAAATTGCAGCCAGAGAGGATAGAGGGCTGCAAATTGATCATCCACCCTCCAATCATCAAACATACCAAACTGATGCCCTCTAGCCTCAGTAGTTTTTAAGTTATTTAAGGTTAAAGTTAGCCATAATCGTGCCTCTGGCAACGGTATAAGATAGGCCACTGACTTATTTTTCTTATTGCACGTCTTTTTTTCCTTTTTATTTTACAGAAAAGTATTTTCTTCTTTACAACTATCTGCTATCTTATTTGGCGTACTTTACATTCATTTTTATATACCTAATTTTTTTTATTTTGCTAGGTAGGTTGTCTTAGTTCCGTTCTGAATTATCTGCATCTTTTATCGTGTATCCATGTATCTATCTATCGGGTATATATATACATATATATACATACATATATATATATATATATATATATATATATATATATATATATATATATATATATATATATATATATATATATATATAAATGGGTATGTATGTATGTGTGTATATATATTATATATATATAAATCTATATATATATATATATATATATATATATATATATATATATATATATATATATATTATATATATATAATTCAATGCTTATCAGAAAAATCCCTATCGTTACTCCCGTGTTTGCATAATCCGTAAACACCAATGACGCCACAGGGAATAGTAAACAACGTGGAAGAAAACAAGGGGAAACAAAATTAATGGCGTCGCCATATAACGATTAGGATTTTCCAACACAGTCTAGTGACTGGTTACGTCTGCCGAACTGAAGATGATTTTTTAATGAATACGGAAGTAAACAGACACGAAAGTTAACTAACAGAACTGTCTGTATAACGAAAGAAGCCGAAGTTTTGTTACAGGCCACGACGTGATAGTTATGCAAATTTGTAAAGATGGTAAACAAACAATGGTAAGGAAGTATAGATGGTCCTCTGTAAAATCTTGCTTCGTGGAATCCTTACTGAACCCGCGGCCAGCGAGTGTGAATGTCTCATTATTATGTCCCGGCAACCTACCGTTAATGAGTTCAGGCGCACTGTTGACTGGTTGATTGCCAGGGCTAATTTTGAACACTGCAGACCCGTTAATAGCTGTTACAGCGGTCTGAAAGAAGCTTTAAGCCAAGGCGTTTGAGAATCTTCGAGCTGAGTCAAGCTATGAAAGCATTAGGTGTAAAAAGATCCGGGTTTGGAATAAACAAGAAAAAAATGCGCCGAAGTTTCTTCGGCGCAATCGAGTTTTCTGTACAGCGTATAATGCTGTATGAAACTCTCACCCACAGCCCATGAAAATTTCAGCCATAGCCCGGTGCTGGCCTGTGTTGTTGGCACCTATAGCAGTGCCAGACACACGACTTTAACCTTAAATAAAATAAAAACTACTGAGGCTGGATTGCTGCAACTTGATATGTTTGATAATTGGAGGATGAATGATCAATAAACCAATTTGCAGCCCTCAAGCCTCAGTAGTTTACAAGACCTGAGGGCGGACAGAAAAAGTGCGGACGGACAGACAAAGCCATACCAGTAGTTTTTTTTTACAGAAAACTGAAAAGTAATCTTGGTAAGGAAACGTCTATGCAACAAGACCAGCGTTTGCAGAAGTTAGGTTTTGGTACCAGAAGTGATCTTGGAAAGGGAAAAAAGAATAGTACATTCTGGCAAAAGAACTTTCAGCCAAGCAGCATCAGAGAATTGAGTTGCACAATCCACAATTTTCTCTGCAGGCACGTTGTTAGTGTTGCAATAAGAACGATCCCCACTTATGGAATAGTAGCGCAAATACTGTAGTACACTGCAGCCAGAGACTTGGAATGGCCCGGAGGAATCGTCAATGAACAGCCGAATTCCGAGACTACAGAGCACTAGGAATGGCGGAGGGGGGAGGGAGGGTAAGTGATGCATTAGGCCTATCACTGCCGTTGCAAGAGCAATTTCATTACCAGACGCGCCCATTCCCGCGTTCTTACCTGAGGTCCTGTTAGTGATAACGACTGCGCCGTGAAGGATTCATTTATTTCGGCTCACGGGGGGCGGGGGGGGGGATGGAATTTATGACCCCAATTTCGGTAATTGCTGGAGATTTGTGCCTGTAATTTTGCTAAGAGCGTTCTTGTTTGTTCTGATATTAAGCTGGTTAATTGGTAACGTATCTGTACATGTGTTTTCTTGGGAGAACGTTCTTTGTGTTGCTTGTCATAAACTTCACTTCCTTGTTTATCTTTTCAAAAGAATGTTATTCTTACCTTGGGACTAACTTTTACCCTTATGAAATTTGTTACCTTATGAATCGCTGTATTCTTCTAATTAGAATCGTGTACAGGTACTTGTTTTAGTTTTCTGAAAGGAAAACTACTGTGCCGGCTTTGTCTGTCCGTCCGCGCTTTATTCTATCCGCACTTTTTCTGTCCCTCAGATCTTAAAAACTACTGTGGATAGAGGGCTGCAAATTGGTATGTTGATCATCCACCCTCCAATCATCAAACATACCAAATTGCAACCCTGTAGCCACTGTAGTTTTTATTTTATTTAAGGTTAAAGTTAGGCATAATCGTGTACCTGGCAACGATATAGGCCAGACCACCACCGGGCCGTGCTTAAAGTTTCATAGGCGGCGGCTCATACAGCATTATACTGAGACCACCGAAAGATAGATCTATTTTCGGTGGCCTTGATTATAACGCTGTACAGAAAACCCGATTGTGCTGAGGAAACTTCGGCGCATTTTTTTTTTTAATTATAAAGAATACGTTTGTTATTTTGTTAATACACTTTATTTGTATATTCAACTTACACATAAAAGAAACATATGGAAAATCTCACGCAAATTTAATTCAGAGGGGAAATAATATACTGGTGTGCCCAATGTAACATAAATCACTTTTATCTTCTCGTGGAAGAAAAATGGCTCCGAAATAACAGTGGTTCTTAAAAATGAATTAAAGGGCGTCCCATGCTAGTAGTTTGGTCTTCTATCGTTATTCATTAAGATTAATAGTATTCCCCATTCATTCCGTGACTAGCAATAATCTATGAAAGAATAGTGAGTTCCCATAGCTTCCCCTTTGATGTCATCTTAGTTGGAACTGCTTTGTATTGATCCTGTCCAAGTTATGGAAAGGTTTGTTTCTAACCATCGTGGGTATAAAATTGACATATGCCATTTCCACTACTCTATATTCTTTATATTCTTGTAGTGGAACATTACTTTACAATGATCAAAGTTCATTTTGTGATTTTTGTTGGCGTAAGTATTTGTATTAGCAAAGTTGTTGCCCTAAACATTTGTATTGGCAAAGATACTGCCCTAACCATTTGTAGTTCAAAAGTTATTGCCCTAAACATTTGTATTTGCAAAGTTATTGCCCTAAACATTTGTATTTACAAAGTTATTGCCCTAAACATTTGTATTTGCAGTTATTGCCCTAAACATTTCTATTTGTAGTTACTGTCCTAAACATTTGTAGCTGCAAAGTTATTGCCCTAAACTTTTATATTTACAAAGTTATTGCCTTAAACATTTGTAGTTGCAAAGGTATTGCCCTAAACCTTTGTAGTTGCAAAGTTATTGCCTTAAACATTTGTAGTTGCTAAGTTATTGCCCTAAACACTTGTATTTGCAAAGTTATTGTCCTGAACATTTATATTTGCAGTTATTGCCCTAAAAATTTGTATTTGCATTTATTGCCCTAAACATTTGTACTGGCAAAGTTATTGCCCTAAACATTTATATTTACCAAGTTATTGCCCTAAACATTTGTAGTTGCAAAGTTATTGCCCTAAACATTTGTACTTGCAAAATTATTGCCCTAAACATTTGTAGTGGCAAAGTTATTGCCCTAAACATTTGTACTGGCAAAGTTATTGCCCTAAACACTTGTATTTGCAAAGTTATTGCCCTAAACATTTGTAGTTGCAAAGTTACTGCCCTAAACATTTGTACTTGCTAAGTTATTGCCCTAAACATTTGTAGATGCAAATTTATTGCTCCAGACATTTGTATTTGCAAATTTATTGCCCTAAACATTTGTATTTGCAGAGTTATTGCCCTAAATATTTGTACTGGCAAAGTTATTGCCCTAAACTTTTGTATTTGCAAATTTATTGCCCTAAACATTTGTACTGCTAAAGTTATTGCCCTAAAGATTTGTATTTGCAAAGTTATTGCCCTAAACACTTGTATTTGCAAAGTTATTGCCCTAAACATTTGTACTGGCAAAGTTATTGCCATAAACATTTGTATTTGCAAACTTATTGCCCTAAACATTTGTATTTGCAAAGTTACTGCCCTAAACATTTGTACTTGCAAAGTTATTGCCCTAAACATTTGCATTTGCAAAGTTATTGCCCTAAACATTTGTACTGGAAAAGTCATTGCCCTACACATTTACATTTACAAAGTTATTGCCCTAAACATTTGTACTGGCAAAGTTATTGCCATACACATTTATATTTACAAAGTTATTGCCCTAAACATTTGTATTTGCAAAGTTGTTGCCCTAAACATTTGTAGATGCAAAGTTATTGCTCTAAACATTTGTATTTGCAAAGTTGTTGCCCTAAACATTTGTGGATGCAAGGTTATTGCCCTAAACATTTGTATTTGCAAAGTTATTGCCCTAAACATTTTGTACTGGCAAAGTTATTTCCCTACACATTTATATTTACAAAGTTATTGCCTAAACATTTGTACTGGCAAAGTTATTCCCCTAAACATTTGTA
>NC_089788.1:69115219-69122719 GCF_040412425.1 Macrobrachium rosenbergii | reverse complement strand
GATACTGAAGCGTCGTTAAGGGAAGCTTCGTTACAAAGTCGACGCTGAACTTCGTTCTTGTTTATGGTCGCGAGCACCGAGCAGGGGAAATTAGTTGCTGACCAGGAGGAATATACTTGTCTTCGTTTGTTATTTTTCAAATAGAAGCCAGCGGAATGGGGTATCTAATATCCTTTTTTAAGCTAATCCGTCCTCCTCCAAAATATATATGTATAAACATACATATATATATATATATATATATATATATATATATATATATATATATATATATATATATGAATCAATTATTAGGAGTTGGTGGATTGCAAGATGGAAGAAGGAGAATATGAACGGAGGTACAATAAAAGGAATGAAATGGATGAAGCTAGGGACTGAAGGGACGCTGCAAAGAACCTTAATTAATGTCCACAGCGCACCTCGTGAGATGCAATGACGGCACACCCACCGTCCCCACCTCCCACCCCCCTACGGGGGCAAATCTTTTGGGAATGAATTAACCCTTCCGGTAGTCAGCAAGTCTTCTGGAATTAATTTCCTTATTCCTCATCCATTCTCCAGCCTGGTTGAAACCCCCCACATTCGACTAACTGCTATGTTCAAGGTTTACTGCTTTTGTCAAGAGACCCAGAGAAATTTAATGGAATATACCAAGAGCATTCCGGCTCTTTTGGGAATCGAACCCAGGCGCTCTCGCAGGGAAAGCGAATATCAGAACCTGTTGACTTTGAGGATATGAAAAACTCTCAGAGGCAGATGGAGAATTTGACTGTTAAACTAACTAACAAGAATACAAATCCAATACTTGAGGGATATATGCAAATTACATGCATTCTAATAATACTGTGGAAAGAAGTATTTCAGTACCAGCTTGAATATTAACTTAATTATAATAATAAATATCAACACATTGATACGGTTATCCAGCTTTTCATGAACTAGGTAAAGATGAGCGTCTGTCCCATAACTGAAATACCCTAGCAAGATTGTCAGCAAATTATTCACACATATTTTCCATTTCCAAGTATAGGGACATACGGTTATCTATTGGGACCTGCAAATATACATGGCAAGGTATTGAAGCTAAAAATCCCCCATATTGGGAATATTTTGCAAAATTCAAACCTTTTCATTTACCCATTTTCAGAATTATACGCGAACTCGTATCAGGCCGTCGTTTGCAAAGGCATTATGCTGTATCCCCATTTGCAGCCCATTTCGCAAATGAACCGATCAGCGGTCTGATATTAAATGCAGAAATATGGAAGACTATTTTTTTTTTTTTTTTTGCTCTTTTCTGACGGCGGTTTTGCGTTCTACGAATTAAAAGCGTTTTTTCGCTTCGCTGATGCACTTCAGGAACGCGCTGTTATGCAGTTATGTTTTTTTTTTCCTTTTTTTTTGTTTGAGTGCTTTTGATAGCAAGATTAACAAAAGTTTATGTGTGGATTTTTACTCATATCTACCAGAACTGGTAATCCCCTGGGAATGCTGTGCTGTTTGAATCTCAAAAGTTCAAACGAAGTTACAAAGCATTTCTACCTCAAAACAGTTCACCTTATATTTTACTAATTTATTTATATTTTATTTTTGAATTACTTACCAATTTATAATTTTCATTTTTTAATAACTTATCTGTTCTCTCTGTATTTCCTATTATCTTCTTCAACTTCTTTCAAATTAACACCATATTCTTTGGAAGCTTGAATTTCTGGTCACCAGAGAGGGAACTTATATACTATAATACATTGTCTCTTTTGAAGAATACCGACAGTTTGGTGGTTGAAAGTAGTTACACAAACCTTCGATTTATTTCAAATTTTTTACTCTTTTGAAATGTGCTGAGATTAAAGTAAGCTCTCCAGAATGTTATATGAAATTCATTCTTACTGGACAAAAAGACTTTTATTCTAACAAATATCTTATTAATGAGATTTTGAATGATTGAATTGCACATCTAGTACAATAGTTCGAAAAACTGAGACTCGAGCCTTCATTACCTTTCTATTTACGAAGTTCTATTTTGTGGAAATTATCAAGTGTATCAGTTACATTTCCTTCTATTTATTTCATTTATTTTGCTTTACGTTACTCTTTTCACTTTTTTTTATGTTACCTAATTGTTTTAAAAAAAACTTGTCAAAATATTTTCATCATATGAGGCAATGATTAAAATTAACTTTATCCATCCTGTCTGTAACTTATATACCTTTATCAAAACAAAGTTTATAACAAAAATTCCCATAGTGACACACTCGCAGCTACAATAAAAAAAAAAAACAAGCAAAAAATGTGCCGAAGTTTCTTTGGGACAATCAAGTTTTCTGTGTGAGCCGTGGCCCATGAAGCTTTCAGCCACGGTCCGGTGGTGGCCTATCCTATATCGTTGCCAGACGCCAGATTATTGCTAAATTTAACCTTAAATAAAATAAAAACTAATGAGGCTAGAGGGCTGCAATTTGGTATGTTTGATGATTGGAGGGTGGATGATCAACTTACCAATTTGCAGCCCTCTAGCTTCAGTAGTCTTTAAGATCTGAGGGAGGACAGAAAAACTACGGACGGACAAACAAAGCCATCTGAATAGTTTTCTTTTACGGAAAACTCAAAAAAAAGCCAAGTGCATTCTCTGAAGAGAAGAAAATCTTCATGCAGTCTGTCTTTAAATGCAAAGTCTAATTCTGCTTGAGTCATTACCTAAGGCGGGTTACTGTTCCCAGGACAGAGAAGTCTGCGCTTTCTTTAATAACTTCTTCGAGAGTTATTCGCGGCTTGAAGACGATTACTAGTACCTTGGGATACACTTGAAATGAATTAAGAGACATTTCCACTCACTCGTTTAAAAGTTTCGTGTGATATAGTTCGCTCATTGAGGTGGTAACGTAAGAGTTTATTTTAACGAAAAAAATGCTGGTAATATGATTCAACTATTTATTAAGTTTATTTTAAGGAAAAAAATGCTGGTAATATGATTCAACTATTTATTAAGAGTTTATTTTCACGAAAAAAATGCTGGTAATATGATTCAACTATTTATTAAGAGTTTATTTTAACGAAAAAAATGCTGGTAATATGATTCAACTATTTATTAAGAGTTTATTTTAAAGAAAAAAATGCTGGGAATATGATTCGATTATTTATTGACAGTTTATTTTAACGAAAAAAATTCTAGTAATATGATTCAACTATTTATTGGGAGTTTATTTTAACGAAAAAAATGCTGGTAATATGATTCAACTATTTATTAAGAGTTTATTTTCACGAAAAAAAATGCTAGTAATATGATTCAACTATTTATCAAGAGTTTATTTTCACGAAAAACATCGCTGGTAATATGATTCAACTATTTATTAAGAGTTTATTTTAACGAAAAAAATGCTGGTAATATGATTCACCTATTTATTAAGAATTTGTTTTAACGAACAAAATGCTGGTAATATGATTCAACTATTTATTAAGAGTTTATTTTCACGAAAAAAATGCTGGTAATATGATTCAACTATTTATTAAGAGTTTATTTTAACGAAAAAAATGCTGGTAATATGATTCAACTATTTATTAAGAGTTTATTTTAACGAAAAAAATGCTGGTAATATGATTCAACTATTTATTAAGAGTTTTTTTAACGAAAAAAATGCTGGTAATATGATTCAACTATTTATTAAGAGTTTATTTTAACGAAAAACATCGCTGGTAATATGATTCAACTATTTATTGAGAGTTTATTTTAACGACAAAAAAAAATGCTGGTAATAGGATTTAACTATTTATTAAGAGTTTATTTTCACGAAAAAAAATCGTTGGTAATACGATTCAACTATTTATTAAGAGTTTACTTTACGGAAAAAATCGGAGGTAATATGATTCAAGTATTTATTAAGAGTTTATTTTAACGAAAAAATGCTGGTAATATGATTCAACTATTTATTAAGAGTTTATTTTACGAAAAAAATGCTGGTAATATGATTAAACTATTTATTTTTGTGACATTTATTTGACCAAATATATCGGGAAAAAAAACATTAACTTTAAAGCATCAGTTTCGGAAGACTTTTTAGAAATATTCCCAAACATTCCTATACGTCACTTAGAGAGAGAGAGAGAGAGAGAGAGAGAGAGAGAGAGAGAGAGAGAGAGAGAGAGAGAGAGAGAGAGAGAGAGATCGGTTAATCATAGTGAATGTGGCATAAATAAAGAAGTCTTTCTAATAAGCATTCGTAATCGCAAACCTCCGCCAAGGCTGAAATCCCACACTCACAAAATGATATCCCTGACTCTCCCTTAATTTCACAACCGTTGCCAGTTCTGATTCCAGCCTTTGGTAATTTTATTCGTAAAAACAAACCCACACACATCATTTTGTTTAATCCTGATACCGAACAGATAAACCAACCACAAAAGAAAAATATCCCCCTTAGCGGAGGCAACAAACTGAGCCAAGAGTCGCATCTCTAGCAAAGGTAACCTTTACGTTTGATTTTCCAAATCTAAGGTGGCTAAACAATGCACGCTCCAAAAGGTCTATTCCCCCTATAAAATATATTCTTATCTCTCCCAAATTCTAATCAAATCGTGCCAGCCAAGAGGCTAAATTATTATTATTATTATTATTATTATTATTATTATAACAAGCCCGCAAGGACCAATAGCTTACAATCCAAGCCTCCAAAGAATAAGGTGTTCATTTGAAAGAGGTCACAGAAGATAATAGGGAGTGCAGAAAGAAGAGATCAGTTATTAGAAAAAAGATAAATTAGATTTAATAAATAAATAGATAAAAAATTTAAAAATATTATAAATGCAAAATGAATTGTTTTAGGGTAGAAACGCATTGGATCTTCGCTTGAACGTTTGCGACTCTAATAGCACAGGATTTCCAATTTCGGTCAGCACATAACTTTGTTTAATCGCGCTAAGGCACAATCAATCAAAACAAATAAAAAAAAAATAAACAAAAAAAGGCACAAGCAATCAAAACAATTTTTTTAAAAAATGAACAAAAACATAACTGCATAAGAGCGCGTTCCTGAAGTGCATCAGCAAAACGAAAAAACGTTTTTAATTCGTAGAACGCAAAACTGCCGTTAGAAAAGAGCAAAAAAAAAAAAAAAAAGTCTTCCATATTTCTGCATTTAATATCGGACCACTGATCGGTTCATTTGCGAAATGTGCTGCAAATGGGGATACAGCATAATGCCCTTGCAAACGACGGCCTGATACGAGTTCGTGAATAATTCTGGAAATGGGCGAATGAAAAGGTTTGAATTTTGCAAAGTATTTTACCAATACGGAGGATTTTTAGCTTCAGTACCATGTCATGTATATTTGCAGGTCCCAATAGATAATCGTATGTCCCTATACTTGGAAATGGAAAATATATGTGTGAATATGGGTATTTCAGTTATGGGACAGACGCTCACTTCCACCTAATTCATGAAAAGCTGGATAACTGTATCAATGTGTTGATATTTATTATTAAAATTAAGTTAATATTCAAGATATTACTGAGATACTACTTCCCACAATATTATGAGAATGCATGTAATTTGCATATATCCCTCAATTATTGGTTGTATTCTTGTTAATTTGTTTAACAGTTAATTCTCCATCTGCCTCTGAGAGTTTTTCATGTCATCAAAGTCAACAGGTTCTGATACTCGCTTCCCCTGCGAGAGCACCTGGGTTCGATTCCCAAAAGAGCCGGAATGCTCTTGGTACATTCCATTAAATCCCTCTGGATCTCTTGACAAAAGCAGTAAACCTTAAACACAGTAGTTAGTCGAATGTACTGGGTCTCAACGAGGCTGGAGAATGGATGAGGAATTAGGAAATTTATCCAAAAAGATTTGCTGACCACCGGAGGTTAACTATTCCCAGAAGACTTGCCCCCGTAAGGGGGGGGGGTGTGCCGTCATTGCACCTCACGAGGTGCACTGTACGCATTACTTAAGGTTTTTTGTAGCGTCCCTTCGTCCCCTAGCTGCAGCCCTTTTCATTCCTTTTACTACACCTCCATTCATATTCTTTTTCTTCCATCTTTTAATCCACCCACTCCTAATAATTGATTCATATATATATATATATATATATATATATATATATATATATATATATATATATATATATATATATATATACATACATACATATATATGTGTATATCTATACATATATATACACGTATGTTTATACATATATATTGTGGAGGAAGACGGGTTAGCTAAAAAGGATATTAGCTACCCCATTACACTGGCTTCTATTTGAAAAATAACAAACGAAGACAAATATATTTCTCCAGGCCAGCAACTAATTTCCCCTGCTCGGTGCTCGCGACCATAAACAAGAATTAAGTTCAGCGTCGAATTTGCAACGAAGCTTCCCTTAACGACGCTTCGGTTCCTTTCATTCAAGACGATTTGCACTTTATGAATAGCGTGATAATTCTCAAGTGTTTTGGGGAAGCCTAATGCTCGAGAATTTATTGACACGGGTGAGGACTAATTCTTGGTCTAATTCCTATTTCTCTTGTCTTTCGTTCTGTTTGGAATTTAATTTCGCTGACGAGAGAGAGATATAAAACTGTGTTAAGAGAGACAATCATTATAAGTGATGGAAAAATATTGATTTTTTTAAGAAGAAAACTCTTCATCAATTACAAAAGAATGGACTACTACTACTACTACTACTACTACTACTACTACTACTACTACTACTACTACTACTACTACTACTACTACAATAATAATAATAATAATAATAATAATAATAATAATAATAATAATAATAATAATATACGGATACTCTGTTTCCATGTTGAAGTTTCCGCATACGACCTCTGTAGCTCCCATAACAATTAAATTAATACTTTGATTCAACCTACTGTTCCACTGTATAAAGCCCGTCATGCTGTGAATTATAGGAATTTACATAATGTTTAACTGATTCTCCGTACGACAATGAAATTTGATATATTACTTTCATTTAATTCTTAAAAAAACACATTTTTCCTTATAGACTCCAATGCACCTTTGGCCCGATAAGAATTTACTTCGTCTTTTTGGCCGAATTCTTTATAATCGTCTGTGCTACCAGATCGCCATTCTCCATACATAAAAATTCTATAGTTTCACTTTTCAATTTAGGCGGAATCACGTGACTTAATCGTTCAATCACAGTGGTGCTGTGACGTCACTGTTATCCAAATAGCTATTTTCGTCCAAATAAGCCATTTCGACCCATAGTTCAGTAAGCTTTCGGGGACCAGCAAAAGCTTTTCCAAATTCTATTTCAGGTCAACGCCTAGGTCTGCTGTTATAGTGGTTAGTGTCGTGGAGTGCCACTCAGATGTCGCGGGTTCGAGTCTCCCCCAGGGAGGTGAAAAATCACTGGCTCTGTATCATGGTCAGTTACTGCTACAGTGTGGGGTCTGCGGTGGGAGGTTGAAACCAACATTCTTTGGAAGCTTGAATTTAAAGTCAATGGCCCCTTTGGTGTGCTTGT
>NC_089788.1:69077719-69107719 GCF_040412425.1 Macrobrachium rosenbergii | reverse complement strand
TCAAGAAGACTCCCATACGAAGATGAACACTTCTCTATGAAAGAATGTTAAAAGTTATTAAGAAACCTGATATTTCATAGCCAAAACAACCGAGGAATCCCAAATATTACTAACTAACACAAAAACAAGAAAACTGAAAGAGCGGAAGTTCAGTAGCTCGAGATAATCCCAGGAAAGGTCCAAAAAGAGACTGAATTAGGCCTATATGAAAAACAGAGACCTGGAAGAATGGAAAGATTTTCTAAGGAAAGTCGAGGCGACAGGGAACAACCAGAGGTATATTGCTCCCAGGAGACAATAACAGATGCACGGATTAAAAAGGGTAAATGGGAATGGCAGGCCTTTAAAACTCCAGAGAAGTACATTTGGCAGGGTGGGGGACAACGCCTATATCGCCATATAGGAGCCGATAGTTAGGGTACAGGTAGTCTCAAGGGTTCAAAGGGCCAAAATGACGAACTTGTTGTTCAGTATTCCAGCAAAAGGGGTTTGCAGGCTGTTGTTGAGCAAAATGAGAGAGAGAGAGAGAGAGAGAGAGAGAGAGAGAGAGAGAGAGAGAGAGAGAGAGAGAGAGAGAGAGAGAGAAATTTTAGTAATTTCTCTATCATTTTCAGAGAGAGAGAGAGAGAGAGAGAGAGAGAGAGAAATTTAACTTATTTCTTTATCACATTTCTCTATCATTTTTAGAGAGAGAGAGAGAGAGAGAGAGAGAGAGAGAGAGAGAGAGAGAGAGAGAGAGAGAGAGAGAGAGAGAGATTTAACTAATTTCTTTACCACATTTTAGAGACAGTGAGAGATTAAACAAATTTCTTTGGCCCAATTTTAGCGAGAGAGAGAGAGAGAGAGAGAGAGAGAGAGAGAGAGAGAGAGAGAGAGAGAGACAACGACCCAATTAAACAAGTCAGCCTCGCAAAGAAAACTGGAATTCCGTGATATAGAAAACGAGACTTAAACAAAAAACGCAATTTCTGAGCGGGACAACGTGAGAACATTTCCTGTTAGCCCATTATTAATAAAGCAGTTGGAGGAAGTTCCAGCCACAATAGTTTTAAAGATACAAGCATTAGGAATCCTTGCTGGAATTAAAAGCGTGATTCATCGGTAAAAGACGCTTTAGTTCCCGTCTTTCTTGCGGAGAGAGAAAGTGGGGTTATTTATAACAACAAATTTTGCTAATGATAACAGTTTTCACGAAAATAAACTGATGAGAAAAAAAACTTTAGAGAGAGAGAGAGAGAGAGAGAGAGAGAGAGAAATCAAACTATTTCCCTCAACGCAGTTTGAGAGAGAGAGAGAGAGAGAGAGAGAGAGAGAGAGAGAGAGAGAGAGAGAAATTAAACTATTTCCTTCTCATTCAGCGCAATTTGAGAGAGAGAGAGAGAGAGAGAGAGAGAGAAAATTAAACTATTTCCTTCTCATTCAGCGCAATTTGAGAGAGAGAGAGAGAGAGAGAGAGAGAGAGAGAGAGAGAGAGAGAGAGAGAGAGAGAGAGAGAGAGAGAGAGACTTCGTGCTTCATTCAAGCTACAAACCAACCAAAGAACCAAACACACTGCTACAGAAAACGGAGCAGGAGAGAAAAGAAGATACCAAATTTTTAAGGTAATTTAATAACTTTGAAATAAAACGCACCTAAATTCCAGAAATAAGAAGAAGAAGAAAAAAAAGGAACTAGCACCTTCAAACAGGGCCGATGTGGACCTCTGAACATGACCCTACTAACAGAGATTACCTCGTCGAGACTCTTCTGTTATTTCACTTCTGAATCGAATACAATACACCTCTACTCTCCTTCCAACCCGAATTGCTAAACACAGCAGCTGAACAACAGCCAGGTAAGCCATCCTCTGCTTAGGTGAAAGGAGGCAAAATAGATTTTATCGATCCCTTCCTGAACTGAATAGAATATAGAATTTAGGACAAAGGCCAAGTGCTTGGACTTATGAGGTCATTCAGCGCAGAAACGGAATTTGACAGCAAAAGGTTTGAAAGGTGTAACAGGAGGAAAACCTCGCAGCTGCACCATGGATCAATTGTTAGGAGAGGGTGGAAAGTAAGATAGAAGAAAGAGAATATGAAAGGAGGTACGGTAAAAGGAACGAATGGGGTTGCAGCTAGGGGCCAATAGGAGAAAGCGGAAAATAAGATAGAAGAAAGAGAAAATGAAAGGAGGCAGAATGAAAGGAACGAAAAGGGTTGCAGCTAGGGGCCGACGGGACGCTGCAAAGAACCTGAAGTAATGCTTACAGTGCACCGCATGAGGTGCACTGACGGCATTACCGCCTACGGGGATCATTCATTCCTGTCTGAGGATCGATACAGAGTAAAACTCAAAAATGTGATACTAGAATATGTAGAAGAAACAAAAGAAACACATAAAATTTCAATTACTTTTTCTTGCATTTTCTCAGGAAATTATTACGAATACAAAAGTTGGGAGTTTCGCATCACTAATGGTCGAGTGTTCCTTTGGTGAGCCCACAGAAGACAGATACAAAATATTAAAAAAATATTAATATTGACATATTTTTGTTTTTAAATTTAGTCATATCAATCTGAAAAACTGAATCATTACCGAAACCTCGAATACGCCATCTTACTGCAAGACTTCTAAAAAATATATAGAACTTAAATAACGAAAAATATTCAATTATTATACGTCTCTTTCGTGATAGGGTTTCGCCATTTGTAACATGTATATATATATATATATATATATATATATATATATATATATATATATATATATATATATACGTATATATATAGTTTTGACTCACATCAGGATCGAACCCAGGTCTTTCACTTGAAAGACAAGACCGCTGCCAACCAAGCCACACAGCGGTCTCGTCTTTCAATTGAAAGACCTGGGTTGATCCTGATGAGCCAGAGATTTGCTTCTGTTCCACCTGTGATTGCATGTCGATTATTTCTATATATGTATATATAAATATATACATACATACATATATATATATATATATATATATATAAATATATATATATATATATATATATATATATATATATATATATATATATATATATATATATATATGTATATATATAAATATTATATATATATATGTATGTATGTATGCACGTATGTATGTACTGTATGTATGTATGTATGTAATGGTGGTCCCACTATAAGACGAAGACTAGACGTAGTGACGACGCAGGGGAGAGCACAAAAGGGCACAGAACAGGTTGTCTCCGTAAAGACACATCATTGACTTAATGACTTTACCTTCAGGGAGCCTAAGCCGAGTTCCATCTGCTGAGCAGACGGGAAACCGTCGTCTTTTTACGAACTAATTTGGCTCCTAATACGACCTTTTGCACACTTAACTAAACTCATTTAGGAGAGAGAGAGAGAGAGAGAGAGAGAGAGAGAGAGAGAGAGAGAGAGAGAGAGAGAGAGAGAGAGAGATTATTTAATAAATTTATTACGCCCAAAGACGTCAAACAAAGTTACATATTAGCAGTTACTTACAGTACATCAGAAATCAACAGAAAAAATTACAGCATTGAATTATCAGTATATCAGTTACAAAAATAACATATATGAGATCGTATTCCATTATCACAACAACTGCAACAGACAGTTTAGCAGCCACCAAAGTGTGGATGACGAGTCAAAATTAAGTCTAGGTGGTCATCTTTGAGTAAATATTGGCAGGTTTGAAGTAAATTTTGTCCTTGAGGTAACATATTCCTGACAGTGGGGCAATGAAGGCAGTAGTGTTCAAGGTTATTGGCATTAGCAAGGTTACACAGTTTACATGAGGTGTAGTGTGGTATATCTAGTGTCTGTCCAACCTGCCACACAGGACGATATCCCAACCTTATCCTGGCACTTACGAAGAGAGAGAGAGAGAGAGGGAGAGGGAGAGAGTGCTGGGTCAACATTTCTATTTAACTAAAACAGCAAAATGATTTTAAAGCGTGTGGTTTTGGCTAAACATCATTCAAGGCCCCCCATCCCCCAACTACAAACCCCAGGCGAACCCGCCCAACCCCACACACCATTGCATCCACCTACCCACCCACCCCAATGTTCAACGACATGCATTCTCTAACTCCGCCGCCGCCCCCCACCACACGGGCTGAAAAATACTTCATACTTTCATTTTCGTTTTAATCTGGATTTTCAAAAAAACCCATTTCGTTACACGATAATGGTCGCTATCTTATCACATACTGCATTAATTCATCAATAAGCTGTAGGTCCCGTTGCTAGGTAACCAGTTGGTTCTTAGCCACGTAAAATAAATATAATCCTTTGGGCCAGCCCTAGGAGAGCTGTTAATTAGCTCAGTGGTCTGGTTAAACTAAGGTATACTTAACTTAATTCATCAATTCATCTATCTACCAACTTAGTTAAAAGGTTATCTCTTCACCCGTGTCCGCTGAAAAAACTATCTCAAAAACAGTCGAACCGGATATGATGTAGGCTAACTCATCTTCCTCAAAATGAACAACTGTTGGGACAAACGGGCTCACAGTTGACGATTTGTTGCCATGGAAACCATTCGCAAAGTTATTCATCTCACCTCTACCTACAGAACAGATCATAGAGCAAGTTTCATTCACTTCAGTTCAACAGATCCTGAGTTATTCAGCTAAAATGGCCACACAGAAATTTAGGTAGATTCAGCGCTTCGCAGCCATTTATAAATCTGAGCGCCTGGGCGGAGGCTTTCCACTATTAATACTGAAATCGTGGAAAATTGATATAAATCTATAAACAGTAAACACTAAGCATTTCTACTATTAATACTGAAATCGTGGAAAACTGATGTAAATCTATAAATAGTAAACAATAATCAATGATGCGATATAAGACCTTTATTTCGGAAAACGCATTTACTTCATCTCTGTTCGTATCCATGACTGAATTTCATATGCTGGATGGCTGCCGTACATAATGCATTACCAGCACACACACTTGCCTGAATAAACCTTTTATTCATCTATTAGACGCGAATTACATGCCGGGATTAATTATAACTCGCGTTGCATACCTTCCATTAATTAAACATAATACTCGTAGTATCGATCAGTGAACCGAGAGGGAACTCGTTTTCCAGACGATAATAATTATCTGCGAAGCTTCAAAGTTAATCGGCTCTACGATGTAATGCCTTCGATAAAATTCAAACATGGCGAGCATTACATTACCAATGCCACAACGACGTGGATTTCAAAGATTCTTCCCCCTGTAGAGGAGAAGTGCCGTCAGTGCACCTCGTGCGGTGCACTGTATTAAAGTTCTTTGCAGCGTGCCTTCGGCCCTTAGATGCAATCCCTTTCGTTTCTGTTACTGTACCTCCTTTCATATTCTCTTTCTTCCATCTTGCTTTCCTTTACCCTCTCCTAAAAATTGATTCATAGTGCAACTGCGAGGTTTTCCTCCTGTTACACCTTGCAAACCCCTTACTGTCAATTTCTGTTTCAGCGCTGAATGACCTCATAGGTCCCAGTGCTTGGCCTTTGGCCTAAATTCCATATTCAATCAATCATTCAAAGATTCTTCAAGAATTCGGTCATATTTCACGTCACCTTCTACAGACAAGAGTCGAGAAGTGATAAAAGATAAGCGGTTTTTTCAACGTTTCCATTCGCTAGCTACACGTGTACTTGAGCAAACGGCTTCTTGAACGATCTTTACCTTATCAGATTACATTAGCAACAACACATTACCGTGAATTTGAAAAATACTCCAAGACTTCAATGACATTTCACGTTTCATGTTACAGAAAACAGACGTAACACCATGATCAACAAGAGCTTTTGTAACATTTTCATCCGTCAATTGCAGGATGACGTTATGTGAATGGCTACGCGGATTTCAAAAATAATAAAAAAAAAATTCAATCATATTTCCCGTTACATGTTACAGACAGAAATGCGATACCGTAAAAGAGAGAGAGGCGTTTTTGTAACATTTTTCTGTATCTGCCAAATACACGTGTCGTTATGTAAATGGGATTGCGAACAATCTTTTTTTTCTCGCATAAAAGTATCAAAATGATTTGAAATTTCCGAAGAGCCTTGTAATTCTCCTTGATGACCTTGTCTTCTGAAGGCATGGAAATGGCGGTTTCATATGGCATGTGTACAACACATTCCTTGTCATTTCAGTAATATATGAACGCATTTTAGAACTAAAGTAAAGTTGACGGAAAATGGATCACACTACACTATGCAGTATCTTCATACAAAATGCTCATTTTTGTACTATATGGGAAAAGAATAATGAAAAAATACATTGAAAAAACGAATAATATATTATTATGATGGAGCTATTCTGATCCCATTTATGTGTCAGTATTTATGAATAAATAAGTATGTATATATGTATGTATGTATATATATATATATATGTATATATGTATGTATGTATATATATGTATATATATATATATATATATATATATATATATATATATATATATATATATATATATATATATATATATATACACACATATATATTGTTCAGAAGATGAACCCTATTCATATGGAACAAGCCCCAAGGGGCCACTGAGTTGAAATTCAAGCTTCCAAAGAATTTGGCGTTCATTCGAAAGTAGTAACAAAAAAGTAAAGGGAAATACAAAAAGAGAAGATCAATCATTAGAAAAAAAAAGCGGATACATTACCGAATACATAAATAAATAAAAATGTAAGTAAACTATTAAAATGCAAGGGAAATTGTATTAGGGGTAGTAACGCATTACATCTTGGCCTGAACTTCTGAAGTTCCAATTATGAACTTCTGAAGTTCCAATTATGAACTTCTGAAGTTCCAATTATGAACTTCTGAAGTTCCAATTATGAACTTCTGAAGTTCCAATTACTCGACATCTCCGAGAGGAAGTTCCACAATCCACCGGTATGAGGATTATAAAGGCATCTGGACATGAGCAAAAGGAAGAAAAATAATTATCTGAACAAGACTCAAGAGGAACAAATACTAAAATCACAACATATGGGGAGGAGTAAAAACCCGTATGTTAATAACTTTGGAAAAAACATATATAAAAAAACAAAGGCAACCTCTTCGCAGCGCAAGTTTATGTCACTGCAACAAAAAAAAATTATTAAAAGTCAACCTTTGGTGCAACACAAACCAATGAAAGTTAATGCCGTTGCATAAAATCTATAAAAACCCCATTAGTTTATGGCTTTGAAAAAAAATCTATAAAAAGACAAACCAACTCTGGCAAGACAAAGCAACTCTGGCAAGGCGAAAAACCCTTTAAAGTAAAGCCTTTGCGAAAAAAAAACTAAAAAAAAAAAAACAAGAGCAACCTCGGGCAAGACATAAAGCCTTAAAGTTAATACCTTTGCAAAAAAATCTACAAGAAAAGGGCAACCTCTGGCAAGGCATAAAACCCTTTAATTGAATGACTTTGCAAAAAATAAAATCTACAAAAAAACAAAAAAAAACAAAGGTAACCTCTGGCAAGGCATAAAATCTTTAGATTTCAGTTAATGCCTTTGCAAAAAAAATCTATAAAAAAATGGAAACCTCTGGCAAGGCAAGACATAAAACAAAGTTAATGTCTTTGCAAAAAATCTATAAAAAACAAAGGCAACCTCTGGCAAGGCAAGACATAAAACAAAGTTAATGTCTTTGCAAAAAATCTATAAAAAACAAAGGCAACCTCTGGCAAGGCATAAAACCCTTGACACTGATGTCTTTGTAAAAAATATATGTATAAAAAAACAAAGGCAACCTCTGGCAAGACATAAAAACCATTTAAGTTAATGCCTTTGCAAAAAAAAAAAAAACCTATAAAAAACAAAGGCAACCTCTGGCAAGACATAAAAACCATTTAAGTTGATGCCTTTGCAAAAAAAAATCTATAAAAAACAAAGGCATCCTCTGGCAAGGCATAAAACCCTTTAAGTTCATGTCTTTGAAAAAAAAACCATAAAAAAACAAAGGCAACTCTGGCAAGGCATAAAGACTAAGTTAATGCCTTTGCAAGAAAAAGTCTAAAAAAAGGCAACTCCTGGCAAAAGGCATAAAACCTTTTAAGTTAATGTCTCTAAAAAAAAAACTAAAATAAAAAAATGGCAACCCTGACAAGGCGTAAACCCCTTAAGTTAATGCATTTGCAAAAAAAATCTATAAAAAAAAACAAAGGCAACCTCTGGCGAGGCATTAAAACCCTTAGTTAAAGCCTTTGCAAAAAAAATTATAAAAAAACGAGGGCAACCTCTGTTAAAAGGTATAAAACCCTTAAAGTTAATGCCTTTAAAAAAAATCTATAAAAATAAAACAAAGGCAACTCTGGCAAGGTATAAAAAACCTATAAGTTAATGCCTTTGAAAAAAAAAAAACTATAGAAAAACAAATGCAACCTCCACTCAGTCTAGTGCTACTCTTTCGGCAGGACCGCCAGTACGACGTGCTTGCGCGCACAAGCTCTCACGAACGGCGAGAGGAGAACGTTTCGCCAGACGGTATGGAAGGAACACACACACATACACACACACACACACACACACACACACACACGCACATACATACCCACTCATACACTAATGGACTTACATGAGGGCCAGGACAAGGAAGCTACTTAACGGAATGGAAATCGAAAGAGAGAGAGAGAGAGAGAGAGAGAGAGAGAGAGAGAGAGCTGGTCTGGTTTCTGCCACTTAAAAGCTACCTGCTCTAATGCGGATATTTTATGCTAATCTTATATATCCTCGTCAAGAGGCGTTGATGGAGCCAGCTGGAACAAGGAAGGACTTCTAAATTCGGGAAGGCGGGAGTAGGCGGCTACAGAGAGACATTACTCCCCCCCTTCCCCCTCATTCCTCCCCACACAAACCCCCCTCCCCCCTTTAGGTGCATGGTAGAGAGACTACTCGAACGTGTCTGCCTGGAAGTGCCTCTACGGATGTAGATAAATCTTTACGAGACGAATTTTAGATGAAGGATTCCATAACACTCCCTAATGGAATACACGAGAGAGAGAGAGAGAGAGAGAGAGAGAGAGAGAGAGAGAGAGAGAGAGAGAGAGAGAGAGAAATTTAGATTTGGTACTCTGTTAGTAGATATTGCATGTATCTTTCCAGCCGCATACGTGGCGTCTAGAGGAGAGAGAGAGAGAGAGAGAGAGAGAGAGAGAGAGAGAGAGAGAGAGAGAGAGAGAGAGAGAGAGTTTATTTTCTTCCTTGTTAGCAATATCTTTGGCTTCAATAAAAAACAAGTAAAAGATGCGCCGAAGTTTATTCGGCGCAATCGAGTTTTCAACAGCAGTATGAGCCACGGCCCGGTGGTGGCCTGTCCTATAACGTTACCAGACGCACGATCACGGTTAACTTGAACCTTAAATCAAATAAAAACTGCTGAGACTAGAGGGCTGCAATTTGGTGTGTTTGATGATTGGAGGGTGGATGATCAACAAACCGATTTACAGATCTCTAGCCTCAGTAGTTTTTAAGATCTGAGGGCGGACAGAAAAAGTGCGGACAGTATCAAGTGCGGACGGACCGACAAATCCGGCACAACAGTTTTCTGTTACTGAAGGCTAAAAATCGAGAGCTCAACAAATACTGATATCTTGGAATACAGTGGTTTCAAAGCAATACATTGCAGTGGCCACTAGATTGTTTCACTTTTTACTGGCCAAATGCGCTGTTTATATTTTATATCATGTTGTTCTTCCTGTGATAGAATTTATATAAATGACTGTGAATAAAAATTTTAATCTGGTACCTAACAGTCGTATGACCAAAATCTAACAAAATTTCAATAGTAAAAAAAAAAACAGTGTATCTTCTTATTTAATATCAATCCATTATGAAATTAAACCAGATACCTATAATTACCCGACTGCAGAATTTGATTTCATCCTTCATGAGAGTTCCATGAAGCAAAAAATAAATTTAATTAATTAGCCCGATATATAATATTGCGAATGCACCTGGTGACAGCGAACACAATGGATTAACAGATAATTCCTAATGACAGGAATTTAATCCATACTTAATCTCATCTGAATGAATGAAAATTCAAACAAAATGTCTGTGACAACAACAATCATATATACGTCCAATATACGAAACGATGAGTATGGAAGATGATATACAATTATTGCGTCATTAATTCCTCTCACATAATTTTAATAAATACGGTCTTTTGCTAATTCATTGCTTAAAATGTTGATTATCTGGAGTGCTAGCTTTTGCTACAAAGCTAGGGTTAATACACCCAATAATATTACAACTAGGAGCCAGGGTATAAACTTCACTGTATGAAATTACATGTTTATTATTATTTCACAGGCACGAATGCCTGGGCAAGCACACAAAAGCAGACACTCATTATATGTATGCATATATATATATATATATATATATATATATATATATATATATATATATATATATATATACATACATATATTTATACATAAAAATGTATGCATATATATATATATCATATATTTTATTTATATAATACATATGTATATATACATAAATATATATATATACATACATATATATATATATATATATATATATATATATATATATATATATATATATATATATATATATATGTAGAATCTGCTGGTCACTTTTTGCCAAATACATATGTAATTGTAATAGCCACAATGCCATCTTAACTTCTTGAGCATTTTTGGATACGCTTGTCACTAGAAAGTCTCAAGATCCAAGTGTAAGAGATATTAAGAAATCATTATGTCCGGTAGCGGGAAACGAACCCGGGTTCCATAATCACGTGACCTAGTTGTGTTTATGGAACCCGAGTTCGTTTCCCGCTACCGGACATCATAATTTCTTCATACTTCTTGCACCTGGATCTTAAGGCTTTGTAGTGACAAGCGTATCCAAAAAGCGCGAAGATATCGAGAAGTTATGAGGGCATTGTAGCTATTACAATTACATGTATATATATACATTACATACACACATACATACATATATATATATATATATATATATATATATATATATATATATATATATATATATATATATATATATATATATATATATATATATATATATATATATATATATATATATATATATACATATATATATATATATATATATATATATATATATATATATATATATATATATATGTGTGTGTGTGTGTGTGTGTGTGTGTGTGCGTATGTGTGTGTGTCAACGTCACAATGAGATTTATCGGAAGGTACCGTAAGTATCTGACACTTAATATGAACATTATTCGCAAAAACCATTGTTCTTTTCTGTGAAAAATGAGAAACAAGTTTGCAATACAAACGTCCTCTTAAAATGAAAAGATTATATAAAGAGTAAACAAGTAAAAAATGCGCCGAAGTGACTTCGGCGCAATCGAATTTTCTGTACGGCGTATAATGCTGTATGAAACTCTCAGCCACGGTCCATGAAACTTTCAGCCAAAACTCGGTGGTGGCCTGTGTTGTTGGCACCTATAGCGGTGCCAGACGCATCATCATGGCTAACTTTAACCTTACATAAGACAAAAACTACTGAGGCTAGAGGGCTGCAATTTGGTATGTTTGATGACTGGAGGGTGGATGATCAACATACCAATTTGCTGCCCTCTAGCCTCAGTAGATTTTAAGATCTGAGGGCGGACGTACAGGCAAAAAGCCATCTCAATAGTTTTCTTTTACAGAAAACTAAAAACGTATAGATGCGAAGAGAAGCCGAAGATGTCGCTAAGAGCAAACGAGAATTTGAATAACTACTACGAAATGACGATGACAGGAGAGTAGAGTATAGCGAAGGATGATCAGGACGTAGCACCAGAAATTCGTGCAACGAGGAAACGAAGTTTAATGAGTTTTTCTTGTAAGTTTAAAACTAGGCCGAAATATTCAGAAATGTGTAATAACTTGGATATGGGACTTTTCTGTCTTTTATTTCTCCTTAAACCATTTTTATTCTATGCAAAAATATTCAGAAATTTATAATAACTTGGATATGGGACTTCTCTTTTATTTCTCCCTAAAACATTTTTATTCTATGCAAAAATATTCAGAAATGTGTAATAACTTAAATATGAGACGTTTTCTGTCTTAAAATTCTCCTTTCATTGTTTTCATTGTGGCGCCACTGAAGGTCATGGTTGATGACACGCTTTGCCATCCGTACTTGACCTATATATCAGCTTCGTTTCTCAGTAAATTTTCTGGCGTGAGGTTGCTAGCCCTACGTCCCTCCCTTTTTTCTTATCATAACAGACGCTCGTACATATTTACAGCTGGATGAATGGGTTGCCTGTATACCGGGATTGATCCCCGGCCATATGAAACTGAAATGAGAGGTGCGCCATTATGCTATTAGGTCCCGTTTGGATGAAGTGAGCGCCGAGGTTGCCACATCACTATGCCATACGCACATATGTACACACACACACACACACATATATATATTTTATATATAGATATATTTTAAAATATATATACTGTATATATGTATATATTTATATATATATATATAATATATATATATATATATATATATATATATATATATATATATATATATATATATATATATATATATATATAATATATATATATATATATATATATATATATATATATATATATATATATATATATAAATTATGTGTATATATCTGTTTTAGATCAAACACCTGCAATGTGTTTCTTGTAACACAGCACTATCCACACATCTGAAGTTCCTCACTTCTCATGAAGTCAGGTATTTTACCATTATTGTTTTCTGTGGCGTGATTTCAAGAAATCAGGCTTATCGGCAGCATAAATCTCTTTACCCTATTATAACCCAACCTCCTTTATAAAGCTATAGGATAGGATGGGGATTCACAGGAGCTAGGTTAGGTTAGGTTAGGTTAGGTTCGGTTAGGTTAGGAAGGTTAGGTTACTGTGCATCTCTGTCATCTACACTTTTTTTCCATTATGCATATTAAGAAACCTGTTTCCCTACGTGGTACCCCATTATCATTATACATATGAGGGTGTTCTGATGGGTTAATCAGACATTTGCTACGGAAATGGACCCCAATTCCTTAAAATCACAAGAACAGCCAGAAAAACTATATTTTTAATATTTTCACTCCTCTTATGTTATTCTATTAAAACTAAAAAAATACAAATAAATAAAATAATTAAATATATACCGAAAAACCCGAGAGGTTCAGCAGGAGAATAGGTACCAGCCCTCGGGCTGGGGAGTTAAACACTGGGCCTAGCGACAACTGGCCACGCGTCATAGGCATTGAGACCTGTCCCCCACTGGCTGTCGGCCTAAGAATCAGGAGATCAGCGCCTGCCTTATGAGCCTACAGAGGCCCAGGAGGACTTTATTCTTATTATTATACTTAAATAAACCCTAAATTAAAGACACACAGGTATAATTAAATATAATGAAAAAATAAATAACCAGACAAATATATCTAAATACAATGAGTAAATAACTAAATAAAGCGACAGTTATAACAAAATATACGGAACACATTACTAAATAAATTAACAGACTTATAATTAAGTATAATAAATACTAAAGTAAGCAAGTGAACTCACACCCAAAACTGTCTCAAAATACAGCGCAGAAGAAATTTAATAACAAAGACAGAGGAAAGAAAACAGGAGCTATATGTTCACTTCCCAGAGTAAGCCGACTAAACATGTCTAGTTGACATTCTCCTAAAGCCGCTAAGAGTAGCAAAGCCATTACGCTAAATTAAGCGAAAGAGCACTGAAAGAAAGGGATACTGAGCGCTCTCAACTACCCAAATAAAAACAAGGAAATAAAGAGACAAATAAAAATATGCTACACAAAAATGACTGATAATTAACAATATCACGTAAAAAATGCGCCGAAGAAATCGAGTTTTCTGTAGGGCGTTTAATGCTGTATGAAACTTTCAGCTGCGGCCCATGAAACTCAGCCACAGTCCGGTGGTGGCCTAAGCCACAGCCCATGAAATTTGGCATGTTTGATGATTAGAGGGTGGATGATCAACGTACCAATTTGCAGCCCTCTAGCCTCAGTAGTTTTTAAAATTTGACGGCGGACAGAAAAAGTTTGGACACACAGGCAAAGCCGTCACAACATTTTTCTTTTACAGAAAACTAAAAATGAAATGAAGCACTGAAATGACTGCAAGAAGAACAAGCGCAAACATACGCATATAATTACAGAGAACACAAAGAAATTACGACCATAAGATACGCTAAAAAAAAAAAAAGAAAAAAAGAAAACCTAGAGAGGACGAGCAATTAAACCCACAAACAAACAGAGAGAGCAAACAGACACAACAAGAAATGACGCCCGGAGCGAATGCAAGTCTCGAGGGCTTGCTTGCATGCTTGCTTGCTTGCTTGCTTGCACGCCCAAGCAATGATATCAGTTAGAAGTTTCAGTTCGCTGGAGGAAGACTGTCTGATTTTTTCAATTTCTCCCGTTTGAAAAAGCGACTGCGCTGAGCTGGTTGTACAGTAATGACGAATGGCGAAAGAAAGGACTGAAAAATACAAAGGAAAAGAGAGAGAGAGAGAGAGAGAGAGAGAGAGAGAGAGAGAGAGAGAGAGAGAGAGAGAGAGAGAGAGAGAGAGAGAGAGAGAGAGAGAAAATATTTTGTTGCTTGCGCCGCAAGCGTTCGAAAAGGTAAACACCAATATTTGTTATCCCACAACAGATCAAATCCATCACAAGTAAAAATGGGAAACGGAAGGGAGGAAATATTAAACATACAAACAAAGAAGACTTTTCTCTCAGGTATTCTGCTGCCGGTGGGCGCCTGTTCCTATTAGAGAGAGAGAGAGAGAGAGAGAGAGAGAGAGAGAGAGAGAGAGAGAGAGAGAGAGAGAGAGAGAGAGAGAGGATGTCTGCGGTGTGTTGATTTTGGTGCGTTAGTTTACTTGCGTGAGATAGTTTGTGGTGTGTTGAACAATGAGAGAGAGAGAGAGAGAGAGAGAGAGAGAGAGAGAGAGAGAGAGAGAGAGAGAGAGAGAGAGAGAGAGAGAGAGAGAGGAGAAAGTTGAAATAAGTGGCATATATTCAAGACAAATAAAGGCAGGGAGAAAGATAATAGTTATAAATTTTCAACTGGTACAAAGTTAGGAGTAACATGTTCGAGAGAATTACATTGAGTTACAAAAGTTTTATTCATGGAATACCACAGAAAGATCTCTTTTCCATAATCGCAAAAAAATAAAAACCAAAATCGTTCCTTTTAAACCACGAAGAAAACTAATTATCAAATTCAGAGCGTTTTCCAACCAAGGTCGTTCATAATTAACGTGAAGTATTTTGCGTAACACCGCCTGTAGTTTATGTAAGACCGACTGAAGTTCGCGTAACACCGAAGGTAGTTTGCGTAACACCGAAGGTAGTTTGCGTAACACCGCCTGTAGTTTACGTAACACCGACTGAAGTTTGCGTATCACAACCTGAAGTTCGCGTAGCACAGCCTGTAGTCTGCGTAACACCGTCTGTAGTTTGCGTAACACCGAATGTAGTTTGCGCAACACTGCCTGAAGTTTGAGTAACACCGCCTGTAGTTTGCGTAACACCGCGTGTAGTTTGCGTAACACCGCCTGAAGTTTGTGGAACATCTCCCAGTTCCGGTGGCTTTGAGTAAGTATCCCATCTACGACTCTCCAAGGCGCAAAAAACACACAGATACAAATCCGACCTAAGCCTTCCCCATGCCCCACCAGGTTAACCACAGGTACATTAGTGGAAGTATAAAAGACACTTGAAGACTACCTCCAACCACACAAACACAAACACCCACACACACACACACATTCACTTTAGTCACAAGGCACCACCTGTTCAACTGATCTCTAGTCAGTGGGTGTAGAGCAGGCTTTCGAATCTCTCTCTCTCTCTCTCATATATATATATATATATATGTGTATGTATATATTTGTTTCCTTTTCATAAAATTATATACAAAAGCCAAAAAGTAGATATGCAGTTATTCGTGAGAACAATATTATCTGTTGGCCAAGAGGGAGCTCAGAGGTTCACAACAGGCCTCGTATCCCTTCGAACGATTTATCACAAACACGGCCCTCGCTGGTACAATACCAGTTTAATTTAAACCAACCAACCAGTAGGGCAAAGTTCATGACAACCGGACAATTTCAGGTCTTGGGGGTTTTGGAAACAATCTCAATAATTCATTTACGGTCTTAATACCAAAATTTTCCTTTTTGCAAACAGCCTCATTAAATCCTCATCGTCGCTGTTAGACAGTAATCATCACTGCCAATTTTAATACAAAAATTTCTCTTAAGAGAATCGGATTCAGACCAAAGGCCAAGCACTGGGACCTACGAGGTCATTCACCGCTGAAACAAAATTGACAGTAAGAACGTTTGAAAGGTGTAACAGGAGGAGAATCTCTAAGTTGCACTATGAATCAATTATTAGGAGAGGGTGGAAAGTAAGATGGAAGAAAAGAATACGAAAGGAAGTACAGTAAAAGGAATGAAAAAGGAACATTTTTCTTAGGGAACAAAGACCAGGCAAGAAAGGAGCAATAACTTCCTCTCATTGGTATTCACACCAACACATAATCACAACATAAAGTGACACGAATCCCACACCGCTTCAGGGAGTGCTTACCGAAACCGAAGTCGGATGCTGAGGCAGTCCTAACGGACAAGGCAATTAACACAAGCTTGGATTCGGGTCAAGGAAGTCGGATAGAGCAGACGAGGTCTTTGGGAGACCTATTTTGAGGACGAATATTATTCCTCATACTCGGCATACTGGCCCGGGGGTCTAAATGATCTCATATCCTATTTCTGTTATCTGGAAGTATTTTTCATGACGCCTCTTGGTTTATTTAATTTTTGCCCCAGTAGTTTTTCAAAGTACATGTATATTTCTTTAATTTTTGCCTTAGTAGTTTTTCAAGGTACATATATATTTCTTTAATTTTTACACTTTTAGTTTTTCAAAGTACATAAACATGTTTATCTAATTTTTGCATTAGTAATTTTTCAAAGTACATATGTGTTTATCTAATTTTTACACTAGTAATTTTTCAAAGTACATATGTGTTTATCTAATTTTTGCACTAGTAGTTTTTCAAAGTAATAACGTTTATCTAATTTTTGCACTAGTAGTTTTTCAAAATACATATATGTTTCTCTAATTTTTGCACTAAAATTTTTCAAAGCACATATATGTTTATCTAATTTTTGCAATAATAATTTTTCAAAGTACATACATGTTTATCTAATTTTTGCACTAGTAGTTTTTCAAAGTACTTACACGTTTATCTAATTTTTGCACTAGTAGTTTTTCAAGATACATCTATATTTAATTTTTGCAATAGTAGCTGAAAGAAGAGCAAAGATATTGCCCTTTTACATTACATATAATGTAAAATATTACTGTTAAACTTACTATTTCACCTCAGTATGAATCCATTAGGTAAACATTGCTAGTAAACAATTACGTACAAACATTGCTTCAATTAGGACCTTTCATACTACTTAAAACATGCAAACACATGCCAGCACTTATCGTATACATGCAAAAATTTTAACAGGTTAAAAATAAAAAGTCAACGACTGTAAGTAGAGACCAAATCTTTGGCTCATCCTGGATAATCACATGGAATGGAATGGAATATAGAATTTTGGACCAAGGCCAAGCCCTGGGACCTGTGAGGTCATTCAGCGCTGAAAGGGAAATTGATAGCTGAAAGATTTTAAAGGTGTAACAGGAGGAAAACCTCGCAGTTGCACTATGAAACATTTGTGGAAAGTAAGATGGAAGAAAGAGAATACGAACAGAGGTACAGTAAAAGGAATGAAAGGGGTTGCAGCTAGGGGCCGAAGGGACGCTGCAAAGAACCTTTAGTAATGCCTACAGTGCACTGTATGAGGTGCACTGACGGCGGTACCCCCCTACGGGAAGGATAATCATATGAATCAATGGCTAAGGCTACCAATAAGTCGTCGACTTGTATTCAACCTGTTTGTGATGTGTATGCAATAAGTTACCGGCGTATTTATGACATGTTTTACTGTGGTGTGGCCGAACTCCTTAAAAACAAGGAACTATTGGTCAAACTTCCTGTTTACGATTTAATACAATATCTCGATTTCCTTCTGAATGCATTATATAATAATTTTCTTAGCGGCGTCCCTTCTGCCTCTCTTCTCAATCTTAAATGATTTTCCTCGATGTTTTTTTCATTACATATTCTCTTCTCCTCCTTTTAACAGACTTTTCTACTCTAATTAGTTTTCTGTAAAAGAAAACTATTGTGCTGGCTTTGTCTATCCGTCCGCACTTTTTTCTGTCCGCCCTCAGATCTTAAAAACCACTGAGGCTAGAGGGCTGCAAATTGGTATGTTGATCATCCACCCTCCAGCCATCAAACATACCAAATTGCAGCCCTCTGGCCTCAGTAGTTTTTATTTTATTTAGGAAAGTTAGCCATAATCTACTTTCGGTGGTCTTGATTAAACGCAGTAGTGGCTGTACAGAAAACCCGACTGTGCAGAAGTTTTGCTCAGGAGAACATTCGGTGCATTTTTTCCTTTGCTGTAACTTTTACTTATGATTCAATAACCCGTACCTCTCCTTCACTCATCTCCCAAAACCTTCTGTCAATCATAGTGTCGAGTTGGCTTCTCTTTGCCTGTTCATTCCGATCTCCAAAGCTTATCAGAAAGGTAAGATACCAACTATATTTATCGTTGTGACCCATCTCCTATTCAGTCATTAGATTTTTTACGAGAATAGTTTTCAACTTTTCATATATATATATATATATATATATATATATATATATATATATATATATATATATATATATATATATATATATATATATATATATATATATATATATATTATTCAGGGGCCTTCAAATTTGACTTGGATAGATTGTATAGTTCAAAGTGCTATAAATCATCTGAAATTGGGCGAATTCGTCAGGTGTTACAAGTTGTTTTTTTAAACTGATTATGAAAGCTTTATACATAGAATAAGAAATTAAAATTTAATGGGTATTTATGGATTTACAAATCATAAATATATACATAATTATACAAGGCCATATGTATACACACATATATAATATATGTACAAAAACATGCGCAAACACACACACAAGAAGGAAACTGTGTTGAGGGATCGAGACCAGGCAGTACCGATCCATTTATCACTTATAAATTCCCTTTCGGTGATAATTCCCCATCGGGGATATTCCCGAAGTAGCGTGAATTTGATATTAAACATTTGTAGCTTCACGATTGTATATAAATCGCGGTGCGATAAAAAAATTCACACACACACACACACATATATATATATATATATATATATATATATATATATATATATATATATATATATATATATATATATATATATATATATATTTCATGTATGTATACATACACATTATCATATATATATATACATATGTATATACTACAAATACACCCCAATATATATATATACATATATATATGTATACATATATATATATATATATATATATATATATATATATATATATATATATATATATATATATATATATATGGAGAGAGAGAGAGAGAGAGAGAGAGAGAGAGAGAGAGAGAGAGAGAGAGAGAGAGAGAGAGAGAGAGAGAGGATCAAGAAATCCCAAGCAAGGGAGAAAAGTAAGTGAAGAAAAGAGTAAGCTGACTTCCCACTGTTCGAAAGAAGTCCGAGTAATACCTCCGACAGAGAAAGGCACTCAGGGTCAAATGCTCCGAGGGTGACTTCAACGGGTCCGGCCACTCTTGAGAATTACCATCTGGCGCGTGATCTCGCGGTCCCTTGCAAGTAGCTGAGAGGAGGAGGAGGAGGAGGAGGAGAAAATGAAAAGGAAGACGAAGAAGAAGAAGAAGGGGAAGGAGAAGAAGTAGTAGCTGAGAGAAGAAGACGAAGCTGAGAGAAGAAGAAGAGGAGGAAGACGAACAAGGAGAAGAATAAGATGTGGCTGAGAGAAGAAGAAAAAGACGAAGAAGAAGAGGGAGAGAAAGAAGGAGAGGGATATGAAGAAGGAGAAGAAGAAAAAGAAAAAGAAGGAGAAAAATAAGAGGAAGGCGAATAATAATAATAATAATAATAATAATAATAATAATAATAATAATAATAATAATAATAATATGCCGATTACGGAATACTTTAGAGGACGTAATTCTGTTTCGTACTGCAAGGATGAAAAAATTCATTTAATAATAATAATAATAATAATAATAATAATAATAATAATAATAACGCTTACATTATCAACATTATTGTTATAGCAATGAAGAGTATGAGAATGAAAATATAACAAGTAAAAAATGGGCCGAAGTTTATCCGGCGCAATCGAGTTTTCTGTACATCGTATAATCAAGGCCACCGAAAAATGATCTATCTTTTGGTGGCCTCGGTATAATGCTGAGCAGCGGCCCATGAAATTTTAACCACGGCCCGGTGGTGACCTATCCTATATAGTAGCCAGATGCACGATTATGGCTAAATTTAACCTTAAATAAAATAAAAACTACTGAGGCTAGAGGGTTGCAATTTGATATGCTTGATGATGGGAGGGTGGATGATCAATATATCAATTTGCAGCCCTCTAGCCTCAATGGTTTTTAAGATCTGAGGGCGGACGGACAGACAAAGCCGGCACGATAGTTTTCTTTTACAGAAAACTGAAAACTATCAATAGAAAAAAATAGTCAAGCAAAATAGAGCATTGCGCTTACACAAACAGAAATAGAATCTGAACGTGAATAGCAGCAAGGTAACAACAACAGTAATCACAGTAACGAAGAAAGCTATGATGACTGACTATAAATAAAATGACTCAGCTTTATTGGCCATCAAGTTTTTAAATTGTGTTTCGTATTACTAGCCTACATATACACATACATACATACATATATATATATATATATATATATATATATATATATATATATATATATATATATATATATATATATACATATACATATATATATATACAGTATATATATATATATATATATATATATATATATATATATATATATATATATATATATATATATATATATATATATATATATATATATCTCGACTCCACACTCACACCAACTCATAAGTCTAACAAAGTGATCTGGAAATCACTGGAAGGAATTCCAGCGATTAAGAGCTGGAGGACAGAGCTGAGAAAATAACAATAATAATAGGATCACTATGAAAACAAAAACAAATGTACATCCTCGCCGTGAGGTAGGATTATATTATTACGTCTATTAAATAAGGGATAAGTCTAGTGAATATCTTATTCTTTACAATAAAAATTTTTTTCTTAAGTCTTAAAGGTAGTTCAATAACCCGTTAGAACTATATGATAATTCACGGTTATTATATGTTGAGACAAAAACAAATAGATACCTGCAATAAATACTTGGTATGGTTTTGAATTGAATTGAATATAGAATTTAGGCCAAAGGCCAAGCACTGGGACTCATGAGGTCATTCAGCACTGGAAAAGAAATTGAGAGTAGGCAGGTCTGAAAGGTGTAACAGGAGGGAAACCTCTCAGCTGCACTATGAATCAACTGTTAAGAGAGGGTGGGAAGTAAGATGGAAAAGAGAGAATATGAACGGAGGTACAGTAAAAGGAACGAAAGGGGTTGCAACTAGGGGCCGAGGGTTTTTACTGGATGGCTGAAAATTCGTTCTTCTTTTAAAATTAATCATTCCACCTGAGACGATTTAATAACTACGTTCTGACTGAAAACGTATTGATTGATTGCCTTACGCACAGGTCAACCTTTGTCATCGCACTGGTTGTTAATGTACAAAATATCTAGACCCATATTTGAGGCACATTCACTGTCCAAATCAATATATAAAGTAACAAGTAAAAAATGCCCCGAAGCTTCTTGGGCGCAATCGAGTTTTCTGTACAGCCGCTACAGCGTATAATCAAAGCCACAGGAAATAGATCTGTCTTTCTGTGGTCTCGGTATAATGCTGTATGAGCCGTGCCCCATTAAACTTTAACCACGGCCTGGTGGTGGCATATCCTAGTTGCCAGAAGCACGATTATGGCTAACTTTAACCTTAAATAAAATAAAAACTACTGAGGGTAGAGGGCTGCAAATTGGTATGTATGATGATTGGAGGGTGGATGATCAACATACCAATTTGCAGCCCTCTAACCTCGTAGTTTTTAAGATCTGACGGCGGACAGAAAAATTGCGGACAGCAAAAAGTGCGGACAGAATAAAGTGCGGACGTACAGCAAAGCCGGCACAATAGTTTTCTTTTACAGAAAACTAAAAACTTTAACTCAAGCATTGCTGGGTTCTTTAAGTTTTGTGGTATAATTCCAAGTTGTGAATCTACAGATATTGTGGCATTTACCTACTTTAGTGAAAAGATTGTCCTGTCAATATATCTCAGATTTCAAAAAAATTTCACTTCTAGTTACTGGTCTCTCTCTCTCTCTCTCTCTCTCTCATCTACCAGAGCATTTCGCCCTAAGTTGTTTCTTTCTCTTTAGAAGCTACTTAATGATTTTCCAGTACTAAGACTCTCTTCTCTCTCTCTCTCTCTCTCTCTCTCTTTTAATATATATCAGAGGATTTAACCCTTAGTTGTTTCTTTCTCTGTAAAAGTTACTTGATTTTCCTCTCTCTCTCTCTTTCTCTCTCTCTCTCTCTCTCTCTCTCCCTTTTAATATTTATCAGAGGACTTCACCCTCAGTCACACCTTTCTCTTGAAAAACCATTTAATGTTCCCCTATTCTCTCTCTCTCTCTCTCTCTCTCTCTCTCTCTCTCTCTCTCTCTCTCTCTCTCTCTCTCTCTCTCTTTCAGAGCAAAGATCTTCTGCATCATTTTATTACAGAGAAGAACCGGGACGCAAGTTACGGGCTGCAACGGAAGAACATGACCAATATACTTAAGTGCGAATGGCATTGAGTGTCTCAATACCGCACGAGTGCAAGGATTCAAGTTTCCCACGGCTAATGTACCGCTATGTTCGTGTGCAACGCTCACCACTTGCTTGCCAGACTTGATGCTCATTGCAGAATGTATCGTCTTCGGGGCTAAAGATGGTGACCAAGAGTGGGAAGGCTAATATATATATATATATATATATATATATATATATATATATATATATATATATATATATATATATATATATATATATATATATATTATATATAATGTATGTATGTATATACACACATACATATATATATATGCATACATATGTATGGAGTTACTACTTGCTTGTTTTAATGTTGTAATTACAAAAAAGTGCTTGTATTTTTCACTGTCTTTGGGAGTTTTCAAGCTCTTTCCGGCCCAAATAAATAACCTTACCAAAATTTGTGGTTGTTTTTATATAAAATATATATATTTATAATATATATACTGTATATATATATATTTTTTTTTGCTTACTTTCTCCTTAAAGAGAGTAAAGTGTATAGGAATGAAAAAGCCATGTGTAACAAGAACGAACAACTAAGCTGCAAAGCCAGAAACATGATGAGATATAAGAGCACAGTACGGAATAGGCAAACATGTAAATAAAAACAAACAAATAAATACAAACATGGGCTACACAACAGACGAAAATAACACCTGAACTTGAAACTGTCAACATTCACAACAGTGTCTAAATGATCTCTAAATACAGGGGAAAAGTCTGACCAGTTCTACAACTGATGTATAAATTCTGCTGACAGATGAAAGGTTTTTAAGTTTTCGGTAAAAGAAAACTATTGCTCCGGCTTTGTCTGTCCGTCCGCACTTTATTCTGTCTGCACTTTTTCCTGTCCGCCCTCAGATCTTAAAAACTACTGAGGGTAGAAGGCTGCAAATTGGTATGTTGGTCATCCACCCTCCAATCATCAAATATACCAAATTGCAGCCTTCTAGCCTCAGTAGTTTTTATTTTATTTAGGGTTAGAGTTAGCCATAATCGTGCTTCTGGCAACGATACATGATAAGCCGCCACCGGGCCGTGGTTAGTTTTATGGGTCGTGGCTCATACAGCATTACACAGAGACCACCGAAAGATATATCTACTGTATTTTCCGTGGCCTTGGTTACACGCTGTAGCGGCTGTACAGAAAATTCGACTGCGCCGAAGAAAGTTCGGCGCATTTTTTACTTGTTCATTTTTTTTAATGAGCATAAGAATAAGATTACCTGCGGGAAAAAAATTAAACACTCCACGAAACATTACATGAAGAAAACTTTCGATCAATTAAACCTACCTGTAAACAATAACCTGCCTTAGATAGGAAAGATGGACGGAGACTAAGAACTGAAAAATCCCACTTCAAGAGAAGTGACGCGTTTCGGTTAATTTCTAAAGCTGCATCGATCAGTTCGCGTTGTAGAATTCTTTCAAAGTTAATGCAACAGACAATTAAAAGTAATTACCTCGATCACATGCCCTGGTGAATATATACAAGACGTTTCAAGAATCCCAAATGGCGAGAATGGATATTCCATTGGTTCTTCCACCCCTCCCCCCTCCCCCAACATCCCCAATCCCGGGGAAGCTTTAAGCACGGCATCATTCTTAAGAATGGAATAAGCACTACGGAAAAGCTGCCGTAGCGTGTAGCTTTCCACAAGTTTTCCCAGGCCTTTCTTTATCTCTATTGTTGCAAGTACAACACTGAAAATTTTTATTCATTTCAATACTTGCAGCTGTTTGTCATCACCAAAAATGAATTTAATGTATTCACAATAGCATCATCTTCATATGTGGGCTCTTTTAACGCTTAAGGTTTATTTATTTTTTTTTTTGGGCCTATTTTTATTTTGTTTGCACTGACAAATTAAAATCTGTGAACTGACAGCTAATGGTATGAATGCTAGCGTCAAGGAGAATTCGAAAGGAATAGAGAAAATATTTACAAAATTGTCTTAACAGAAAAGTTGACAGTGAATATAAGTAAAATATGCGCCGAAGTTTCTTCGGCGCAATCGAGTTTTCTGTACAGCGTACAGTCAAGACCACCAACAATGGATTTATCTTTCGATGGTCTCGGTATAATGCCATATGAGCCGCGGCCCATGAATCTTTAACCACGGCCCGATCATGGTTAACTTTAATCTTAAATAAAATAAAAACTACTGAGGCTAGAGGGCTGAAATTTGCTATGTTTGATGATTGGAAGGTGGATGACCAAGATACCAATTTGCGGTCCTCTAGCCTCAGCAGCTTTTAAGATCTGAGGGCGGACAGAAAAAAAGTGCGGACAGAATAAAGTGCGGACGGACAGACAAAGCCGGCACAATAGTTTTCTTTTACAGAAAACTAAAAGCAAAAAAATTAAAAAGTAAAATAAAATCCTACAACTCGCTACAACATCAAACCCCGGAACACCAACCAACGCATATATATATACACCAGCCGATACCAACACCAATAAAATAAGAAATACAATAGGAAGCGACGCTCTTATGGTCCCATAAAAATAGCTCGTGCTTGCGGACGGCACCAAGCAATCGGAGGCAAAACGAATGAGATGACACACTTAACTCCCTGACACATGGAGGAGGAACCGGTGCCCGCAAATTAAGCATGGCAGTGCAGAAGAAGAAGAAGAAGAAGAATGAAAAGAAGAAGAATAGAAAGGAGAATGTATATGAGGGGGAAGAATGTAGAAGAAGAAGAAGAAGAAGAAGAAGAAGAAGGAGGAGGAGGAGGAGGAGGAGGAGGAGGAGGAGGAGGAGGAGGAGGAGGAGGAGGAGGAGGAGGAGGAGGAGGAGGAGGAGGGAGAATGTAAATGGGGGGGGAGGAATGTAGAAGAAGAAGAAGAAGAAGAAGAAGAAGAAGAAGAAGAAGAAGAAGAAGAAGAAGAGAAAGGAGAGTGTATATGAGGGGGGGAATGTATATGCCATCATTTTCCTAAATGAGAATTCTTACGTTAAGATTTTTTTTTTTTGAGTGCCTTTATTTTTATTCGCATTGAAAAATCCAAATCTGTTAATGGCCTGCTGAAAGCACAAATGCTTGCGTCAAGGAGAAATAGAAAAGAAATAGGAAAAATATTTTAGAAACTCGTCTTAATAAAAATGCTGACGATGAGTGTAAAGGTGTAAAGTGAAAAATATTCAATAAGACTATGACAGAGAGAGAGAGAGAGAGAGAGAGAGAGAGAGAGAGAGAGAGAGAGGGGGGGGGGAGGTTATTACAGTGGTGGTGGTAACTCTGATTTTCGGAGTAGCGGGAGATCAACGGCAAGACCCCTAGCGCCGTGGCTCCCAAGAACGAGCATCGTTGACCGTGCAGGAGCAAGCGCTAGTCAGTAGCTCTTCAACTTCGGTAGGGCACGGACGTTGTTGGCGCGGTCGGGATCGCGCGCGTTGACGCTGTTACCGGGTTCTCGTCACACAAAACTCGTTCCGTTTCGTTCAGATTTAACAATTTCGTTTCTACGATGGAGTGCGAGAGCGATAGATAACCTTCTTCTCTGAGTGCTCCATGAAAAAACAGGGACTTTTATTCGAATTCTCAGGAAACTAAAAAAAAAAAAAAGTTCTCTACAACCTGTATGCGTTTCGAACGTTAATTAAATAGTTGCGAAGTTAAATACCGGAGAATAAGAATTATTACTGAGTCTAACTATAGAGTAAAAGTTCTTTTTTTTCCTGTGTAATGAAAATACACTCACGGAGTTATTCTTATCAATCGTAGTTTAAGGAAAAACTTTTGTAATGGTTTACAAAAACTTTTTTCCGAGTCATTCGGAGTATTTTGTAATACTTTGTCTTTAAATATTGCATTTTATAGATTGTATTTATTAAAAAATATATATATATATATATATATATATATATATATATATATATATATATATATATATATATATCAATACACATAAAACATTTTAGTGTTTTAAGTACGTCTGAAATGAAAAACCCTCGTATGCATATATTTTAAATTAACAGCTCTTTCTCTCAAATAAAAAGTTACTCGAAGATTTCTCTCAAAAGAAGACATTACCCATTCACAAAAAAAAAAAAAAATCCCAAAGGAAGGAAAAAAAATGTGAAACGAGAAACATTACAACAAGACTTGAATCGTCGACGGCCATTTTTTCCCTCGACTTGCATAATTAACCCAAAAGCCATTTATTATACCGTGACTCGTTAACCTAGGTCATTATACCAGAGGGCATCATTATACCAGAGGACGATTAGGACATGGCGGTTAAGATACAGTGAGATATTTTACGATCTAGCGTTGATCGCTTAGCGAGGGTGACAGTTTTGAGTGAAATACCTTTATGTCTCGACTATGCATCCAACCCAGGTAAAGGTACAAGAGGACTTGTGTGTTGTTTTATACTGTTCTGTTGGAGTAAAATGAATTTATATTTCTACTGAAGTAAAATGATTGTAATATCATGATGATTATTATTATTCATAAGATGAACCCTATTCATATGGAACATGCCTACCCCAGGGGGGACACTGACTTGACATTCAAGCTTCCAAAGAATATGGCGTTCATTCGAAAGAAGTAACAAAAGGTAATGGGAAATATTTGTGTTCTTTGTTGAAATAAAATGTATGAAACGATGTAGAGTAGCTACGTAGAATAAATAAAATTGCTAAATTAAATAAAAATGATCCCCAACCATTAGGAAAAAACAACTCAGCGCTTTAGGAAAATGGGAAAAAATCGAGGTATTCTCAAGAATTACAAATTTCTTGAAAAAAAAAATTTACATTTTTTTTCACTTCCACATAATTCCACATATCTAGGGCACTTACCGGAGCACCTGCCGTATATGGAATTAGGAGAAAGTGTAAAATTCCTTTTCATTAAACTTCCACGTTTAATTCCTAATGGCTTGAAAATCCTTCTTCACTTATGTGTCTGATTCATTACTTACATTTTTTAGCCTCTTCTGCTCAACGCTCTGACAGATGAAATCAGTTGAAATTTAACATCCACCCCGTCTCTCTCTCTCTCTCTCTCTCTCTCTCTCTCTCTCTCTCTCTCTCTCTCTCTCTCTCTCTCTCTCTCTATCTGACACGCAGACACAAATCACTCTGACAGTATATTTGTACGTAATAACCTTTCTGTATTTCTACAAATTTGTAAGCGACAAGAATATTTAAAACGAATTTGTGTAACCGCATCTATTACTTCACACGCACATACACACACACACTCATACGCAATTATACACGTGTATATATATATATATATATATATATATATATATATATATATATATAATCTTTGTCTGCATGTATGGACGTATGTATAGAAACATACATACATAATTTTTCAAAAATCACTCATTTAAATACATATACAGTACAAGTCATCATATACGAGCGTACATTAGCGTTCTTTTTTCGTATGGAAAGAGAAATGCGCCCAAAATACCCCTTCTCTCAAAGACGTGGTAAGATTTTGGAATGTTTTCCAGTATATATATATTATATATATATATATATATATATATATATACATATATATATATATATATACACACACATATGTATAACATACATATATATATATACATATATATATACATATATATGTATAGAACTTCCTGTTCAGTTCACCTTTACATACGATTTAAATCTCTGAACAGCAGAGGTTATGTTCACAGGAGGCTTCTGTAAGTGCTGTGCTGTGTTTGAAAACCAGGGCACAGAGATTACCGATATTAAACTCCGTGATTCTTTTCTTTATCGAGAATGCTCTTGCTTACAAGTATATATATATATATATATATATATATATATATATATATATATATATATATATATATATATATATATATATATAATGCGTAAATACATGCATTCATTATATATATATATATATATATATATATATATATATATATATGTATATATATATTTTTTATATATATACATGTATATACAAGTATACACACACATTATATATATATGTGTATGTACATAAATGTATGTACGTATGTATGTTACTGGGTGCACAGATATATTTAAACAAATAAGAATAAAACCACACAAACACACACATGAATGATTACTAGCAAACATTTTATGAAAGTAAACACGTACGCAATACATCATCATTACGAATTTACAATCTGAAAGCGGAAACAGTTACACAGAGGTTATGAATTATAATATTCATCAACATCGACGCTTAACAGTGTCACATTTGGATTAACGTTTCTGAAATCCCTCTGGAGGGCGGAGTGCTCAAGGCTTCAATAAATATATGGGTATAAATCCCTCTTTTTCTTATTAGTAAATGGTCACAAATCCCTTTTCATCTCTCGCATTCTCATTGATTTTATTGTGGGCCGATTAAACTCTCTCTCTCCGTTTTTCCCCGAAGAGGTATTATTATTATTATTATTATTATTATTATTATTATTATTATTATTATTATTATTATTATTATTTCTGTCTTTCCCATTGCCTTCTGTTATTTCTTTCGAATGGACACCATATTCTTTGGAAGCTTGAATTTCAATTTAATGGCCTCTGTGAGCTTGTTCCATAAGAATACGGTTCATCTTTTGAAGAATAATAATAATAATAATAATAATAATAATAATAATAATAATAATAATAATAATAATAATAATAATAATAATAATAATAATATTATTATTATTATTATTATTATTATTATTATTATTAAGAAGATGAACCCTATCCATATGGAACAAGCCCACAGGGGCCACTGATTTGAAATTCGAGCTTCCAAAGAAAATGGTGTCCATTAGAAAGAAGTAACAGGAGGTAAAAGGGAACACATAAGATAATAATAATAATAATAATAATAATAATAATAATAATAATAATAATATAATAATAATAATAATAATAATAATAATAATAATAATAATAATAATAACAACAAACATGATAGTGGGTATATGCCAAGACATGCCAACCACGATCACCTAAGGCAGGCTTCCGAGACAAATGCCTCAGAAA
>NC_089788.1:69070219-69072719 GCF_040412425.1 Macrobrachium rosenbergii | reverse complement strand
AGCTCCACTATCTTATCAGAACTTTCATCGATTAAAGTTTTACCTATTAAATATTTATAGGTATTCATTAGAGTTTTAATCTACGACACATGATTTTTTTTTATTCAATTATCGTCTGGAAACTTTCACTACTTAAATATGAAATGACTCTAGTTCTAAATATAAAATGTTGAAGAAAGGACTGGAATGTAAACACCTTTATGTTATAATGTCTAAAGCGAAATGCAAGAGCAATAATCTAAAAGCAAACACGCAAACAAACATACATACCCACACACGAACAAGCAAACCCGAGATGTAGAACGTTGTGTGTGTGTGTGTGTGTGTGTGTGTGTGTGTTTGGGGGCGGGGTTGTTTGCGGGAAAGTGGGAAGGGTGGTTGAGTCGATGCATGCTACCCAATTTATATGGTCAGCAATTCAACATTCATTTTGTTGAGGTTCCACGATGCCACATCGCTTGGCAATAGCTGTTATCCATTCCCTTTACTCTACAACTGTGGAGGAGTCCGACAGCAAGTGTTATGGATACAGATGTTGCACCATAGCCTCCGTACCACGACCTAATAGGAACCTTAATTTAAATTCTGTTGCTTGGAGGAATGCTTTAATGCACTTCCTATTGCTCGGTTATGTTTGTACCTTTTAGTATTTATTTATTTTATGTTTATTTGTTGGTTTTCAATTAACTTAATTTTTAGCAATATTTATTTTATATGTCTGTTTGTTTTCAATTGACTAAATTTTTAGCATTGTTTATTTTATATGTTTGTTTTCAATTAACTAAATTTTTAGCACCGTTTTTAATCTTATGAATTCACTTGCGTTTACTGCTAGTTTCAATACATATTACTTCTAGATTCCTAGTCTCTTAGTTTCCTTTGTTTTTTTAATCATAGTTATATTTTAACTCTAGTTATTAATTACATGAATTCAAATCGATTTATTGCTAGTGTCAACACACATTTAATTCTAAACCCTTAACCTTTGTCTCCCTTGCTTTTTAATCATATTTATATTTTAGCTTTTTATTATTAATCATATGAATTCAAATCGGTTTATTGCTAGTGTCAACACTTATTTACTTCTAGACCCTTAATCTCTTTGCGTCCTTTGTTTTTTTAATCATAGTTATATTTTAACTCTCGTTATTAATCATATGAATTCAAATTGTTTTATTGCTAGAGTTCATTAATATTTTTTGCCCTTCTTCCTCATAAGGGGCAATCTAGTCTGTTCAACATTGCATTGCAAATTTATACACCTTCCTTCATTTTCTATATGAATAAGCCGAACATTTTAGCAACAGCAGCAGTAATAATACACTATACCTTCACAGTACAGGTCCTTAAAAAAAAAAAGAAGAAGAATTCTCTACACACGACAAGCTCGGCTGCATTTCTAACCCTTACCCCTCACCCACCACCCCCTAAAAAAGGGGAGGGGGTGGGGGAGAAACGTTCCTAAACGCTTCTTTCCATCGGAGGAACTTTTCAAAACGCTCTCTCTGGGCATCTCCTCTGCAACAGAAATTCGTGGGAAACGTCTACAAAAGCTTCAATACAGCGTATCGCTCCTCTTTCTGGCGTGAATTACGCTCCCGGAATACAGATTTTTCTTGGCGTTTATCAGACGCTCGTCATGTTTCTTCTTTTTTTTTTTTATTCTTCTGAGAATGTAAAGAGGATATTTCCCGATGGCCCCCCCCCCCAAAAAAAAAAAACAAGGTAAAGGGATGGGAAAGTCTAGGCATGTGAAGTACAAAAATGATGGTCTTTTCAAAGTAAAAGCTTTTGAGTCATAAAAATCTTTGTTTTTTTTTTTTTTAACTTTCTTGGGTTGTCATAATCTGTTTATATGTCGACAGCTGACGTCATCATCATCATCATCATCATAGCCTGTAACACACTAACACAAAAGGCCTCTGTGGAATTCCACCAATCATGCCTTTCCTGTGCTTTGTCTTCCACAAATCTCCACTTATCTCCGACATCCCTTCTAACAGCTCATATATAAGTAGGTCTAGGTCTTCCAACTCTTCTGGTGCCTGCAAGAACCCAGCTGACACTATCAAGTATTGTTCTCAAAATGATTGTTCGAAAGACATTTCCAAGCTATCACAATTTCCCTTCCGTCATTATCTCATCTACTTTTCAAACTTATAGTATAATTTCTACCTCAAAATATTATTCTTAAAGCTTTATTCCTAACTAACAAAATCTTTCATATACAGTGTCATCGCCATATAATGATTCATGTCCGTACAGCGATACAGATCATCCTAGGCTTTTGTACAACCTTATTTTCGTATGCAATTTCAATCTATTTGATTTCCAAATATTATTCGGCCTGCCCATTGTTTGATTTACATTTTTTTACAGTCTTTTAATAAATTCCTACTCGAGGATGCCTGTCCTAGATATCACTGTTCCTAAATATTGGACATTCCTAAATATTGGACATAGTCTCATTAATATGAAGAGATTCCAGGTAATTGTACAC
>NC_089788.1:69027719-69062719 GCF_040412425.1 Macrobrachium rosenbergii | reverse complement strand
AAAATCAAGCTTTTTGAATTGAACTGAATATAGAATTTAGGCCAAAGGCTAAGCGCTGGGACTTACAAATGGAAATTGACAGTAGAAGGTTTGAAAGGTGTAATAGGGGGAAAACCTCACAGTTGCACTATGTATCAATTGTTAGGAGAGGGTAGAGAGGAAGATGGAAGAAAGAGAATATGAAAGGAGGTACAGTAAAAGTAACAAAAGGGGTTGCAGCTAGGGGCCGAACGCACACTGCAAAGAACCTAAGTAATGCCTACACTGCGCCACGTGAGGTGCACTGACGGCACTACCTCCCTACGGGCCACTTAGATATATTAACTTTTAAATAAAGAGAATTCTCGAACCAGCTAACATCTCTCAGCTGTTGACCACTTGAAAATAAAAGATACATATTGATGACATAACTAAAATATCTTATGTACACTTATCTCTCGTAGTATACTATTTGATTCTCTTCCAGTCACTCGAAATATCTTATGTATACGCGTCTCTTGTAGTGTACCATTTGATTCTCTTCCATACACAGACTTGAATACCTTATATACACTTTCACTTAAACCTCCTATATAAGCGTGACCTGTCACGATGATAGGAGACCAACCAACAAATCTCCTGTTACTCCTAGGCTTAGTCAACTACAATGTGTCAGGATAATTAGATTATGTTACAATTATGCATATGGCTAAGTATGGTGACCTGATTTCGATTAGATGTTGATTTGGATTTACTGAGAGAGAGAGAGAGAGAGAGAGAGAGAGAGAGAGAGAGAGAGAGAGAGAGAGAGAGAGAGAGAGAGAGTGGCCTGATTTCATTTAGATGTTGATTTGCATTTACTGAGAGAGAGAGAGAGAGAGAGAGAGAGAGAGAGAGAGAGAGAGAGAGAGAGAGAGAGAGAGAGAGAGAGTCAACTCACTGGAAGTACAACAATATACTTTCAAACTGGTGTAAGTTTCGAGAGAATCTTTGGAGTTAATTTGAGCCTTTGTATTAATATTGTGTCATATAACACACTGAATTATTTCTCTATGAGAATTCCAAAACGAAGAGATTTGGCTTAACTTAAATCCAAACGTGACAGACTGTCATCATCCTCCTTTTCTCTGCATTGGCCGTTTTTCCTTTGAGTTATTAAAGATAAAACTTGGCTGCCACTTTCATTCTCTAAATGATGAATCAAGGATAAGACGTAGATGCAGAACACTTCCACGTAAAGTAGCTCAACGATTACCGGATGCCTCTAGGGTAAAAATATATACAATTTAGATATTCAAGCATTTTGGTGTGCCTGTAAATACAATAGTAATTCACTTTGAAATAAGGTACGGGACCCCTGGTTAAGGTTGTGGATACTTTGGGAACGAAGTTGGCAATTATAATGAAGAAGGCTTTGATATAAGATCAATAGGAATCGTTTCAATACACCCGTAAGAAGCTTGAAATTGAAAAAAAAAAAAAAAACAGCCCCAGCGTTTTTGTATATTGCAAATGACATAATTTTTCTTAGATGGTAATTACAGTCAAGTATATATAAAGAATATATACACAATCGTACACATACACACAGCGCGCACACACACACACACACACACACACACATATATATATATATATATATATATATATATATATATATATATATATGTAAAATTATATATGTATGTATGTATGTATGTATGTATGTATGTGTCTGTACGCAAGTATGTTAGAAGAGAGTAAAGTGTTGACATCATAAGCTGAATATCCATTTGCAATGACTTACATTTTCCTCTTTAAACTCCTAGATGTGACAATCACGATATGCCTTGGAATGGCTAAACTCAATAAGTAATTAATGCAGCTGCCAAGAATCATTTCTAATTATCAGAAACCTCTAAAACAAACAATCATTTTCAAAATCCATCGAAGGAAAAGATTCTATCTTTCCTTGGCTGAAATGAATGACTTTTCCAGGAAAAGGAAATGAGTGTGGGATGCTTCCTATGAGATAGAAAACATCTGTGTATTTTTTCTGGAAAAATAAAGTGTTTTAAAATCTGCTTCAGTGGATTACAAGATAAAACTTTTCTCTTGCAAAGGGATACGTCGTGTCCTTTTGTATTGACTATGCAATAAGCCTTCCGACGCTTAGCAGAAATTACGTCAAAAGAAAGATTTTTCTATTGCAAATAGCGTTCTTTCTTTTGCAAATAGTGTAAGTTTAAAATTACAATAATTTATTGATCTAGACCTTTGCGTGATATTTAAAGTTACAAAGCAATAGTATCATAAGCTTATGTATATATTATTTATATATATATGTATATTATATATATATATATATATATATATATATATATATATATACATACATATATATATATTATAATATATATACTGTATATATATGTGTGTGTGTATTTTATATATATATATATATATATATATATATATATATATATATATATATATATATATATATATATACATACATACATACATATATATATGTATATATATATGTATATATATATATATATATATATATATATATATATATATATATATATATATATACAGTATATATATATAAAGACAAAATCATTTATAATTATAGTAGTCACCAGATAAGTACAACTATAACATATAAACCATTCGAATTTGAGACCAACATAATTTTTATTGTTATGCAGCTATACAAATTATACCAATATTTAACTCTGACGCCACTAATCATTTCTATATAAATTAACCATCCTAATTAGGACTACCATAAATTGGAATACTATAGGCTACTTTGGAACTAAAACCATTTTTTTATATAAAATAGCCCTCGTAATTAGCACACCTACTGTATACCTTTTGACTATACGAATAATAGTTAATTTTAATAAGTAAACAAGTAAAACATGCACCGAAATTTCTTCGGCGCAATCGAGTTTTCTGTACAGCGTAAAATTAAGGCCACCAAAAATAGATCTCTCTTTCGGTGGTCTCGGTATAATGCTGTATGAGCCGCGGCCCATGAAACTTTAACCACGGGCCGGTAGTGGCCTATTTTAAACCGTTTCCAGAAGCACGATTAGGGCCTAGTCTAACCTTGAATAAAATAAAAACTACTGAGGCTAGAGGGATGCAATTTGGTATGTTTGATGACTGGAGGGTGGATGATCAACATACCAATTTGCAGCCCTCTAGCCTCAGTAGATTTTAAGATCTGAGGGGGGACGGACAGACAAAGCCGGCACAATAGTTTTCTTTTACAGAATACTAAAAGTAACCAAAATCATTTTACCATCCACGTACAGAACTTTAGCTTCTTTTGTTGTCTCCTCACTGGCTATTTCAACTGTGAATGGAAACACTTATTTAGTTATACTGAGGGTATGAGCATCATATTGTCAGAAAAAATCCAAGGAAACTTTTCAATTTCCGGCACAGATACTCGATTCTTTACAAAATTTTGAGTTTCCTAACTCCATCATCATAGGTGTGATGTCAGTTTATGATACAAAGAATATTAAAAGCTATCTACAGTATTATCCCACCTTAAATAATCACCAACTATCTATCATCACACGTAATCTACCCTTCCCATTTTGTCTGCCTTTAACTTAAAATCCTTCCAGTCCCCTCTCAATTTACCCCATAATCAGGCTCGTTATTCATACGTTTATCATCACGTAACTGAAAATATTCATGACTATTCTTCATATGAATAATATGAAGAACAGCCATGTTCTTTAAAGACGTGGATAAAATTAGAGGCTTTTTCTTGAGTGTGATTCTTTATGTAGTGCAAAAGATATACATAAAATCCTTACGCTTCACAAGGACTATTGTTCCTATCGTGATATATATATATATATATATATATATATATATATATATATATATATATATATATATATATATATATACACACACACACACACACATATATATATATATATATATATATATATATATATATATATATATATATATATATATATATATATCCCTCTGACAATGGGGTCAATTAACTATATGTTGTAACGCCAGTTTGAATAGCCACAAATCAATCAATCAATCCCTTTGACAATGTCGACAATAGTCCTCGTGAAGCTTAAAGCGTATCCTTTGCAATACACCAAGGATTAAACTCTTACTTTATCCTCTTCTTTAAAGAACGTGACTGTACTTCATATTCTTCACACTCAGAAACAAGTAAAACATGCGCCGTAGTTTCTTCGGCGCAATCGAATTTCCTGTGCAGCCGCTATAGAGTATAATCAAGGCCACCGAAAATAGATCTATCTTTCGGTGGTCTCGGTATAATGCTGTATGACCCGTGGCCCATAAAACTTTAATCACGGCCCGGTGTTGGCCTATCCCATATAGTTACCAGAAGCACGATTATGGCTTACTTTAACCTTAAATAAAATAAAAAAACTACCGAGGCTAGAGGGCTGCAATTTGGTACGTTTGATGATTGGAGGGTGGATGATCAACATACCAATTTGCAGCCCTCTAGCCTCTGTAGTTTTTAAGATCTGAGGGCGGACAGAAAAAATTGTGGACGGACAGACAAAGCCATCTCAATAGTTTTCTTTTACAGAAAACTAAAAGATGTTTTATTCTCCATAAGCCGAATAAACTCGAAAACAATCCCCATACTTAAATCAACCTCGTCAGTTCCTTTCATGCATTATCTACCTTCAATTTTCTCATCTTACCCAAAACAGTTCCCTCTACTGTGTCCAAAGCCTTTATATGTATAGGTTTTGACAACTTTCTTTAGTTTAAGCGGCCATATTTAATTTCTACAGTCATTTCAAAACTCGGATATTATCCATTACACCCAAATCTGTGATTCGTTTCACATGCAGATCCAAAATTTTATGTAAGAATGCGTGTGTGTGTGTGTGTGTGTGTGTATACGTATGTGTGTGCGTGTATGTATGTACATATGTATATATATACGTACATATATATGTGTGTACGTATATATATACATACATACATACATACATATATATGTATATATATGCGTGTGTGTGTGTAACCTAATTAACAAGTATCTCCTATGAACAGAATTTCCTATGAACTACTACTACTCTCTCTCTCTCTCTCTCTCTCTCTCTCTCTCTCTCTCTCTCTCTCTCTCTCTTTGCGCCCCCCAAAAAAGCGAATTCAGGTTGAAAATACAAGCGCAGATTTTTCGCAAAGTTTCGCTGCAACCTAATTTGCGGAGTTTGAAATCTGGTCCTCCTGCGATACCGGGGGGATAATTAACCGGTTATTTCCAGCTCTGGATTCTGGAATGAGTTTTCGTGCAGATTTTCCTGATGAATTACCGCATAACCTTCCATCTTCCTTTCCTTGGGTGGTCCTGTTACGTCACGTCTCTCGAGCCTACCTCTCATTTTTTCCTCTTCTCTTTTTGGTTTTCTCTTAAAGAAAACTATTGTGCCGGCTTTGCCCGTCCGTCCGCATTTATTTTTATCCGCCATCAGATCTTAAAAAATACTGAGGCTAGAGGGCTGCAAATTGCCATGTTGATCATCCACCCTCTAAACATCAAACATACCAAATTGCAGCCCTTTAGCCTCGTTAGTTTTTATTTTATTTAAGGTTAATGTTAGCCATGATTGTGCGTCTGGCACCGCTATAGACACCAACGACGCAGGCCAACACCGGGCTGTGGCTGAAAAATTCATGGGCTGAGAGTTTCTTGGGCCATGGCTCAGAGTTTCATACAGCATCATACGCTGTACAGAAAACTCGATTGCGCCGACGCACTTTTTACTTGTTTTATTTTTGTCAGGCCTGCCCTCTGATCATGGCCTAATAGTCTATATCTGAATCAAAAAATAAAATGCATGAGATACTGTATTTTCGAGATACAGGGGAATACAGAAGACAGGAGAGAACTGACATCCACAACTATCATACCTGACATGACATGACCTAACTTGTGGGAACTCGACCTAGCTAGAGGTCACCATAGTATGCTTTTAAAGGTGTAGGCCTATCTGACCCCGAATACTCCGTTATCTATATTTCCATTTGTAAGAGATCTTTATCTTTAAATATTTTGTTGTATCTGTTGCATTTTCAAATAGAACACACACACACACACACACACACACACACACACATATATATATATATATATATATATATATATATATATATATATATATATATATATATATATATATATATATATATATATGTATGTATGTATGTATAACGTTCCTAATTCAATTCAGTTTCACATGGTTTTCAGAAAATGACATAGTAGGGCATAGGAAAACTACACATGGCTTAAAATTTAAGAACTAAAATATTTGCATCTAAATTCTAAACATAAGACCTCCTTCCTGTGCCTAGCATTAGTATGACGCGAGAAAATCTCTTTTATTAATAATCCCCAAAGCAATAAGAGTTTGGGAAATTAATAAATTAGAGCACCTATTTTAATTATGGTTCGCGTAACTGAAAAAAAATTAAATAAAGGGGCGGTAACACTAAGGCATAGAATTCTCAATTTTCAGACATTCCGCAATATATTTTTACGTTGGTGACACGAGACGGGCTAACTACCCAAATTTGGTCATGCCCAACTATCCAAGTAAAGGGATAATTCTTCTTCAGTTGACGAGAAAATGGCCTCTCTCTCTCTCTCTCTCTCTCTCTCTCTCTCTCTCTCTCTCTCTCTCTGAGGAATATTTCACAGCCTGTGAAGAAGTTCAAAGGATCCCAGAGCCTGGTTGTAAAACATCATTAAGATAAGATGAGCAGTTAAGGAAGGGATTCAGACTGCTCTGGGGTCGCAATTTCACATATGTCTCGTTGCCATTACCTGCGCGGAACTGTGAGATAATAACTTCAAGACTTCACCAAGCTCAAGATATATCTGGAGTTATAATAGTAATGAATCTCAGTTCTATTAGGATAACTTATTATATGATAATGTACTTTTATTTTAATTCTGAAAGAACGGAACTCTGAAACCTTCCACTGATTCTTTGTATGAATTAGGTAAAGTGGAATCATTTGGTAACCTATGCAACCTTCCCCATGCGTAGCCATTTCCTGTCAAGAACTACGAGAAAACTTTCATCTTTGATTCTAACATTTCTAAGGTTTTTGGCTGAGAGACTGAATGTGATTTCATTCAATCTCTCTGCAAGTCATTTAAATCTGATCACCTTGTATGGCACCAGTGATCCTAGCAATCGTGACGCCAAAATAATCCCAAAAATCAATAAATTATACCTTAACTTGTAGCTTCATTCCAGTAATATCTGACTGCGCAACTTCTGTTCTTTACCTATCTCTAGTGGAGTCCCTCTGGGGTCGGTTCTCTCTCCTACTCATTTTCTAGTCTGCCTCAAACCCACTCTGTAACTGTTCTGGAATACAATCTGAATCTAACTTAGTCTTGAACGATTGAACTACTGTGGACAAGCACAGCCTCTCTAAAGGCAGTAGAGGAAACCTGAACACTTCAATTAGTGCATGATGAAACGAATTTCATGTTTATTGAGAATTTGAAAACGTACTGTTCAATTTTTTAAAGCACAATGAGACAACAAGTGATAAATGCCCTACGACAAACGGAATGGTGGTCTAAAACGACTGAATCACCTTAAAAACATTTATCTGGGAAGGGTGAATGAAATGTTGAAAATTTAATACAAAATGTTAAGTGGAATTTACTTGGATAGGAAATTCCACTTAACATTTTGTGGAATTTACTTGGATAGTAAATTCCACTTAACATTTTGTATTAAATGTTCAACATTTCATTCACTCTTCCCTGATTAATGTTTTCAAGGTGATTCAGTCGTTTTAGAGTTCGTCGTAGAGCATTTATCACTTGTTGTCTCATTGTGCTTTAAAAAAAAATGAACATTACGTTTACAAATTCTCAATAAAAATGAGTAGGATGATAAAATTACGTTCGTAATGAATTCCTTGGTATTTCACCATCATAGATTGACTCGTAAACCTGTATTGTAGGTGTAAAATCAAATGTATTCATTCTCATAAAAACTTTTCCCAGCTATCCGAGGATAACTGAAAAAGTTTTATACCTACAGTACAGGTTTACGAGTCAATCTATGATGGTGAAATACTAAGGAATTCATTACGAACGTAATTTTATCACGGTAATAATGCATTTGTTACTGCTAAGCAACGCAATTACATAAATACTAATATCATTACAGCAAGGAACTAAATATCAACTGGTCTCATCAAAAAACAAAAAAATAAAAATATAAAAAAACAAAGGATTATGGGAATTCTAGCAAAATTTTTCTACAGTTATTTATTAACTCACTATACCATCACGAGGCATTCTCCCCTTCCCAACCTGCAAGATCAGTTCTACTTTAACCAACTGAGGAAGAAAAAAAAAAAAAAAAAAAAAAAAAAAAAAAAAAGATATTCCGTACTCTTAGCTAATCTGTGTTCACAGCTACCCTTAACCAGGATTCCTTTCTAGACCACCTACACAACTCACTTCTTTTTATTTCTTTTATTTTTTTGTGGGACGAAATTGGAGATGTGTAAAAAAAAAAAAGAAAAAATACGCCTAACTCCGGTTTCACTTCTCAAAAACCGATTCAATGGATTTGTCCTCTTAATTGACGGCTGATCTTCTGAGGAGAGAGAGAGAGAGAGAGAGAGAGAGAGAGAGAGAGAGAGAGAGAGAGAGAGAGATTCCAAAATAACTTTCTATACATTGTCTATATCGATGTATTTTAACCGGTAATAATGTCATTATGCTGTTGTTAATGAAATCAAAATGTGTGTGTGTGTGTGTGTGTGTGTGTGTGTGAGAGAGAGAGAGAGAGAGAGAGAGAGAGAGAGAGAGAGAGAGAGAGAGAGAGAGAGAGAGAGAGAGAGATTTCAAAATAACTTTCTATACATTGTCTACAGTATATAGATGTATTTTAACCGGTAATAATGTCATTATACTGTTGTTAATGAAATCAAAACGTATGTATGTGAGAGAGAGAGAGAGAGAGAGAGAGAGAGAGAGAGAGAGAGAGAGAGAGAGAGAGAGAGAGTCGAAGTTTGTTTCACAATAACTTTCTATACATTGTCTATATCAAAGTGTCTTGCTGATAATAATGCTATTATACTGTTGTTAATGATATCATTATCAAAAACAAAATGAGAGAGAGAGAGAGAGAGAGAGAGAGAGAGAGAGAGAGAGAGAGAGAGAGAGAGAGAGAGAGAGAGAGAGAGAGAGACGGGAAGACAAATGGATGGTTGTACCGCCGAAAGTTTAATTACTAATATATTGCATGCTTGTATACATATACACATATATTATTATTTCTTTCCACTACCTATTATTTAAACCAAAGCTATATTGCAACTTGGCTATGTATATGTCACTCTTGGTTATCGTATTTTAAAGCATTTTTCAATTACGATATCATCTATCACAGATAACGACACTCGATTGTTTTGTTAAAGCGTTCGCCAACACATATCTCAGCATTGAAATAACGTTTTGGGATTTTCAACCATCCAGTCTTTTTACCCACTGTCTTTTACCAAGCCTTTTTCATTACAGGAGTCCTGTCGCTTATTTTTCTGTCGTTTTATGTCTCCAGCTTTCCATTCCACAGCTCTGTCGTTCATATCATTAACCTTTTATCCACTATGATGTTCTCTAATTTCGCAATTTTTAGGTTTTAATTTGACCAAGAGAGGTTTCAGACCAGGTAATTCCCTCCAGGTATACAGTCAGGCTAGGAAGGAACAAAGATATTGTTATTTGACTTTTATGTGGCTGGAATTGCACGATTCCCTCTCTCTCTCTCTCTCTCTCGCTGTATATACATACATACATACATACACACACACACACACACACACACACACACACACATATATATATATATATATATATATATATATATATATATATATATATATATATATATATATATATCCATATACATATACGAGAGAGAGAGAGAGAGAGAGAGAGAGAGAGAGAGAGAGAGAGAGAGAGAGAGAGAGAGAGAGAGAGAGAGAGAGAGAGAGAGAATCGCCCAATGCCCGCGCCACATAAAAGATAAATAACAATATCTTTGTTCCTTCCTAGGCTGATTGTATACCTGGAAGTAATTACCTGGTCTGAAACTTCCAATGTTCAAATTTAGATTAACTTAACAGAATGCAGAATTAAAAAAAACATCACAATGAAGAAATGATTATGAGATGAATGACATTCGCTGTGATATGAAGCGCTGGAAAGAAATAAAAAAAAAAAGACAGAAAAACAAGTGATGGAAGTCTGGAATGAAAAAAGTAATTTTTAAAGACGTAGTAGGACAAAGGACTAGTCGGTGAAAAATTGCAAACGGTATTTTAATGATGAAATATGGGGTCGGTGAAACACTTAACAATAACTCTGGTGTCGTTGTCTGTGATGGATGATGTAACTGAAAAAATGTTCTAAAATATAACAATCAAGAGTGAAATAATACATAACACAGTTGAAATATATCGTGGGCTTAAATAACAGTTAATAGCAAAAAAATTTACTGAAAAAGTTACCGAAAGACGATCGTAAATAGTGAAAGAAAACAAGAATAAAAGAAAGCAATGTCAGATTGAAATTGTACCGTTTGGATGAATGACGAACTCGATAAAAAAAAAAAAAAACACGAAAGACTGTTTAAATGAAAAATAACTTTCGTAAACACGTAGAAAATGCGTCGAAGTTTCTTCGGCGCAACCGAGTTTTCTGTACATCGTATAATCAAGGCCATACGAAAATAGATCTATCTTTCGGTGGTCTCGGTATAATGCTGTATGAGATGCCGCCCATGAAACTTTAACCACGGCCCGGTGGTGGCCTGGCCTATATCGTTACCAGAAGCACGATTATGGCTAACTTTAACCTTAAATAAAATAAAATCTACTGAGGCTACAGGGCTGCAATTGGGTATGTTGGATGATTGGAGGATGGATGATAAACAGACCAATTTGCAGCCCTCTAGCCTCAGTAGTTTTTAAGATCAGAGGGCGAACAGAATAAGTGCGGACGGACAGATAAAGCCGGCACAATGGTTTTCCTTTCAGGCAACTAAAACCAGGAACAGTAGGAGTATTGAGTTTTCAACTTTTTGAGCGCAGGTTATGCACGATCGAAGTATTGACCTGGCGAAATTTGAAACACCCTGGTTAAGTAACTGATGACTATTTTACATATTTAGACGGTTATGGTAAATCTGTGGTATTATATTACTGTCCATCGTTATAGGTATATATAAATTGTTAACATAAAGCCTGCAATTAAGTCATGAAATCATATTTATTCACTGGGGAAAAAAGCAAAATTTTATTGATTTTACACCACAAACCCTTGAGTCTCTTCACACTGCTTAACCAAAGGGGATTCCAAGGAATATTTCCTCTTCCAAACTCCTATTAACGATCATTACTATAACTAATAGGGGTAAAATAGCAATTTACCTACGCCACAAACCGATTTATTCACTAGGGGAAAAAGTAATTTGACTGATTTTAAATCATAAACCTTGTGTCTCTCAACACCGCTAGACAGACGGGATTCCAGAATATTTCCTCTTTCAAACACCAATTAACTACCATTACTATAAGTAATAAGGATAAAATTGGCAATTCATCTACGTCACAAACAGATTTATTCACTAGGGGGAAGAGTACAATTTTACTGATTTTAAATCATAAACCGCTTAACAAGCGGGATTCTAAAGACTATTTCCTCTTTCAAACACCAATTAACCTACCATTACTGCAACTAATAATGATAAAAATGTCAATTTATCTGCGTCACAAACAGATTTATTCATTGGGGGGAAATTACAGTTTTACTGATTTTAAATCATAAACCTTGTCTCTCTTATAGACAGAAGGGATTCCAACGACTATTTCCTCTTCCAAACACCAATTAACTACCAATACTATAACTAATAAGAAAAATAGCAATTTATCTACGTCACAAACATTTATTCACTAGGGTAAAAAGTAATTTTACTGATTTTAAATCATAAACCTTGTGTCTCTTATAGACAGACGGGATTCCAAAGACTTTTTCCTCTTTCAAACACCAATTAACTACCATTACTATAACTAAAAAGAATAAAAATAGCAATTCATCTACGTCACAAACGTCATGAGCGAGTCTCCTTTCTGCATTTTTCTCACGTGAACATGACCGCGAATTAAACGCTTGAAGCCAAATGATCAATACAAAATGAACAGCTTTTAACAACCTTTCCCCGCCCCTACCCCTTCCCACACTTCATAACCTCACAATCACCGCCACCATAAGTGGCAACCCCTCTCCCCTCCCCTTGCACCCCTACCCATTCCCCAAATTCCCTCCCGGACCCCCAAATTCCCTCGACCCAGGCACAGCCGACTGCTTTCTCGAGAGCCCTTATTGTCAATGCGTCCTTTTGCAAAGTGAGCCTGTCCGTCTCGTGTCTGCTCGTCTATTAGCGCACACAGCAACATAATTTCCAATTTTTCCGACCAACGCATTGCAGCGTCTTTTCCTCCTTTTGCCAGCAATCAAGGAGACACAATCGGTGTTTTCATGGGTCCTTAAATAGCTCCCTCTACTGAAAATGCCCGCCATGAAAGAAATGGAGTTTACTGGAGACGAGGTTTTGGAGGGGGCGGCGGGTGGTGTGGATGGGGAGGGGGGTTCAGAAGATGAGGAGGAGGAGGAGGAGGAGGAGGTCGTGGTAGTGGTGGTGGTGGTGGTGGTGGTGGTGGAGGAGGAGGAGGAGGAGGAGTGGTGGTGGTGGTGGTGGTGGTGGAGGAGGAGGAGGAAGTGGTGGTGGTGGTGGTGGTGGTGGTGGAGGAGGAGGAGGAGTGGTGGTGGTGGTGGTGGTGGTGGAGGAGGTGGAGGAGGAGGAGGAGGAGGAGGAGGAGGAGGAGGAGGAGGAGGAGAGCGAGTCCTGTAAGTGAGAAGCAAAAATGAAAAATGATAGGGAGGACGGTGCGAGAAGGAGAGAGGGGCGGGGAGAGAGAAAGGGGGTTTAAAAGTGTCTTAAATGGAGGCGGAAAGGGTTGAGGGTGAGAGATGGCCCTCAGGGGATGTCGGGTGAAGTGGATGGATCATTCTTCCCTGATGGGCATTTTTGGATCGTTTCATCGTCGAGGAAGTGATCGGGGTCCTACTCTCTTCGCAGTGCACACATGCCGCCATTGTTCTGTTGTGGAAATTCCCACAGAGTCAAATTTTCTCTATGTCAGTCTGTTGTATTTGAAATGTCTCTGGCGTGAGGATTTTTCTAAGATAATTATTCCTGTGTCAGTCTGTTGTATTTGAAGTGTTTTTGATGTGAGGATTTTCCAAAGAAAAATTTTGTGTCAGTCTGTTGTCCTTGAAATGTTTCTGATGTGAGGATTTCTCTAAGACAATTTTCCCTCTATCAGAGTTGGTTGCATTTAGTAATTTTCTAACGTGAAATCTGTAAACGATAAATTTTTACTTTGCCACAGTCCGACTTCCGCAGGAAATAATCAGCACAGAAAAACTAAAAATTAACAGATAATGAATGGAAGATCTGACATGCTTATCGAAAAGTAATTTGTTTCCTGTTATTTGCCTCAGTTCTATTGTTTCACTGCTTTTCGTTTAAAATTCTCTCTCTCTCTCTCTCTCTCTCTCTCTCTCTCTCTCTCTCTCTCTCTCTCTCTCTCTCTCTCTCTCTCAGTGCTCTTTGAACTCTCCTTCCGTTTCTCTCCATCATCTGTCTATCTAAATAAAAGAAAGAATCCATTTGTTGCACCAAGACACACTCCACGTAGAAAGTGAAAAGGAACGAAGATTGTATATAAACCGTAGGGAGAACCCATTTGCTGATCCCCATCGGTCTCCATCCCCAACCCAACCCCCAAAAACTCCCCCCTGCCCTCCACCCCAAAAAAATAAAAATAAAGATAAAGAAAATGGCTCCAACCTGTTGCTTTACTTAGTGATCTTGAAAACAAATGATCGAGGTTTATGCGTTGCAGGTATGCGTCCTTCCCGACCTTGAATATTCAAACTGTAAACAAAAAAGGAAATAGATAAAAATATCAAAACAATTAATCGAGCAAAGAAGATTTCAAGGTGAATGAAATTTTCGACAGATACACTTGAATTGAATTTAGGTATGTTTACGCCCGGCAGTTTACTCTATCAAGCACAGGATAAGGGGAGAAGGGATGCATGTGTTTATAAAATGGCTTGAAAAACAAACAACAGACGGCATGATTCACTGTCAAAATCTCAAGAATATTTCCACTGAGCTAAATCTATTTTAGTTGTTCTGGCTACTTCCCCTCATTTCAAGAACCGCTAATTACAACACCGGTACGTTTACACACCTAAAGTGATACTTAACGGCATAAATAAGTAATAAAAAAAAGCCGAAACATTTTGAAAATCAATTTACATAATATTGTATAAACACGGCCGTATAGAACCTCGTCAACCACCCAAAAAATTTTATACTATTATCACTTAAAACGTAGACCAATTTTACGGAAAAATGCAAAAATCTGATACCTTGAATTTACAAACACCGACATCTTATAGGAAAGCGCAGAATCCAGTCCCTCGTACAGCTAATCAAGGAAAGCATTCTGCGAAGCAAACGGCTCGAAATTAAAAATCTCCGGAGTAATTCCCTAACTTACAAATAACACCGTGTAATTAAAAACTAAGAAGACCGAATGAGCTTCAAGCAAACATTCAACAGAGAGTTACACTGAATCATCACATCTGCAGAAATTGAAAATAAAGAAGAAAACGATTGCTTCAGCAACGTTCACGGCATCCTTCCCTCCTCTTCCGATGGGCCTCGTTAAATTTCACGCAGAAGATACCGACGACACAGGACCCCCAGATTGACTGACAGAATGCAGTCTGGCGTTCCAACATCAATGATCAACTGAGGCCGGACGTCTAGACTGGACAAAGTAGAGACGAGAAATTGAGGTGCAGGATCCTGTCGCAATTCCGGCAAAGGTCGAAAGTCTATGCACTGCAGAAGTTACTTTATTCGCTTTTATTTGGTGTTTCTGTATTTAACAATTAAAATTTATCCTTCCTGCACTTATAATTCCCAAACAATTCTTCTCGACAGCTTAGACTATTTTTTACTTTTCTGTAAAAGAAAATTATTGTGCCGGCTGTGTCTGTCCGTCGGCACTTTTTCTGTCCGCCCTCAGATCTTAAAAACTGCTGAAGCTAGAGAGCTGAAAATTGGTATGTTGATCATCCACCCTCCAATCATCAAACATAACAAATTGCAGCCTTCTAGCCTCAGTCGGTTTTATTTCATTTAAAGTTAAAGTTAGCCATAATCGTGCGTCTGACAACGATACAGGACATGCCACCACTGGACAGTGGTTAAAGTTTCAAAGGCCGCGGATCATACAGCATTATACCGAGCCCACCGAAAGACAGAATCTATTTCCGGTGGCCTTGATTACACGATGTACAGAAAACTCGATTGCATCGAAGAAACTTTTTTGCTTGTTTTTTATCGCATTCAACTTTCACATGTCTCTTCCTTTGGAACTTTTCCTTTCTCCAGACATACCTTACACACTATGGCCAGCCTCTCGATTACACTTTCAACAATATATCACTGTATATCACTTCCAGTTCCTTTCCTTCCTTGTCCTTTCAATTCTTGAAACTCTTAACTGCTTTCAAATCGTCAACACATTCACAAGTACTGTTAAAATCCCATCACTTTGCATTACCGCACCATTCATCAGACTTGACTCTCTCCTGTCCTCCACCTCAATAAATCCTTAAAAATATTCACTGGATCGACAGAGATCTGCAGCCTCTTCAGTCATCATCTCTCCATTTGAATCTACTGATATTATATTTGTATTTTGCCAAAAACTTTCTCTTAAGATTTAGACACACATCCATATGTATATATATACATATATATACTTACATATATAAATATATATAAATATATATATATATATATATATAATATATATATATATATATATATATATATATATATAATATATATATATATATATATATATATATATATATATATATATATATATATATATATATATATATATATATATATATATATGTGTGTGTGTGTGTGTGTGTGTACAGAAAGAGTTGGAAACGAAGAATAAAAATTTATAACAAACGACTGTGATTGCAAATTTTTGTGAAGAAGCAACGCAAAACCCAACTTCTACCAACAAACAAGGGAAAGAGAAACAGTGGCTATTTGACAATAACAAGACACGGAAATAAAAAAGGTAAAACCAAAAGCGACTTAGTGGCCAGTCACAAACCCGCAATAATTGGGGAGCACTGATGACACCCTCTCTCTCTCTCTCTCTCTCTCTCTCTCTCTCTCTCTCTCTCTCTCTCTCTCTCTCTCTCTCTCTCTCTCTTCTTTCTGTAACTTTTGGTGTCGTCATCTGGAATTCCTTTAAAAGACGTCTAGCAATTAAGATCGAAACTGCTGACCTGAGCGAGGATCCCGCCGCCATTTATTTCTGGAGAAAAAATCCACAGGGGTCATATTTTCTTTTGTAATTACAATGCAACACCACCTTTTTACACGCCCACTGCAGGTTTTGAGACAAGCGATTGCTACTCTAAGATGGAAGTAGCTCCCATTTGCAAGGTCATTCCCGATTCAGAATGTGGTACGATTAAGACACCCTCGAAGTCAAAATGAAAATAGGTCAATTCATACTAAATAAACACATTATGGATACTAAAAAAATAAATTAATAAATATTAAATACATTAATAAGTAATAAATAAATAAATGAATAAATAAATATACATGAAAATACATAAATCAATCAATAAGTATTAAGTAAAATAAACTGGTAAATATTGAGTAAAATAAAAAACTATAAAACATATAAATATTATAAGTGGAATAACATATAAAATTAATAAAAAATAAAATAAAGTATATAAATATTATAAAGAAGTGGAATAACATACAAAATTAATGAAAAGTAAAGCGTATAAATATTATACATAACTGAAATAGCATACAAAATACTCTAACTTACTCACAGAAAATACATGTACTCATTAAACACGTATATACAAATAATATTAACAATTCAGCCCACAAAACAAAAAAACTGACATGTACCATATCAAGTGCAGTAACATTTTGGGAACAGATATTAAAACAAAATGAAGAGGCATAAAAGTGCTTTAAAAACCGGATGAAGATGGATTCTAGGAAATGTACTTATAGCCAATAAAGCCGCACCTGGGTGTTATATAAATTAATGGGCCAAGTGCTTTCCATGAACACAAACGCAACTGGAGTGAAAGCAAAACCACAAGCATGAACAACGACCATGATGATGAATAAAGCAAGCATGATTTTACAAAAGAGGAAAAGTATAAATAGAAAGGCAACGTTGACTTAAAATTGTAAAAAAAAAAAAAGTGGTGGTTATAATGAAATGCTAAATACAAAATTGTGTAATGCATAATATTCACTGAACTGTTCACGTTTTGAATAAATTTTTAATAAATCTCGCTAATATGACAGCTGTCTGTTCGAGGAATAGGTTTTATTGCTAACGATTTAAAACAAAAAATACTGTTAAGTTTAATTAAACACTTACTGGCTCAGTTAGAGCTAGACACAACTAAAATATACATATACATACATACACAAACACACACACGTTTATATATATATGTGTGTGTGTGTGTGTAATGTGTGTGCATGTACATGTGTAAATACGCATATATATATATAAACCTTTAAGAATCAGTTGTGAGCACACACACAACATACATATATATAAATATACAATATAAATATATATATATATATATATATATATATATATATATATATATATATATATATATATATATATATATATATATATATATATATATATATATATATATATATAATGAATGAGAGACTTCAACGTATACTGCGCAGCGACGAACGCTTAATAATGTCAAATGCTCTCGGTGCAGCGAGGGAGCGCAAATATTATGAGTAATGGCTTCCTCCTTTTGAAACAGTGACATACCTCAGAATAAAAACGAGGCATCCAATTACCATGATTAACGTTATCCTGTTTCATTAGGTTGAGCCGTAATGCAATGCGACAAATTACACTCCCGATTTCAAATATGTATATTGATATCAAGTTCATGCAGTGAAAAAACTCTGGCGAGAAAGGGATACAGTAGAATACAGCGCGCGCAAACATACAAGTGTGTATGTATACGTATGTATGTATGTGTATGTATAGCACACAATTATATCTAGCTAAGCGTTAGGAGTCTGGAGTCAATATATAATTAATACCATCACAAACGAAGATGATACACAAAGATTAAAAGATGTCTTTATCCCAGCGTATCGTAATTTTTCATATAATTACATTCTTAGGTTAGTTAAAAATAAAATATAAAAATCACCGAAAAATTATAGAAGCAAAGTAAATCAAATTATTTTGACAAATATTGAACAAAATATCTGAGAAACAATTGTAGGAGTAATTCTATTTTTATTTTGTTTTTAGAATTTTCAAAAGAATTTTGTTTTATTTTTAACAGCCCTGAAGATGTAATTGTATGAAAAATTACATATATATATATATATATATATATATATATATATATATATATATATATATATATATATATATATATATATATATGGAGCCTCGATGGCTCGGTTGGTAGAAGCAGCAACCTCAGACTTCATAGAAGTCTATGGCGAGGGTTCAATCCCCGCAGCCGACCGGTCAGAGAGGTGGACACTTTGCTATCCGTGTAGACACCCCGGGATTACGTATGTAATCAACGGATAGGTTTGCTGAAAGCAAATGGGTGTTACAGACTAATACACACATAAACAAAGCCACTCCAACACCACCTAAAACATAACAGACACATCACACATCTCGAACTGTCAACCTACTCGCCCAGTTCTCCTCGCTGCTGGGAGAAAGGGAGCTGGGGATTTGGTAACATGTACACATTCGCTACCGGGGTCTAAGCGATGTCAGGCAGGGCAGCCGATCGAGGCTACGGCCTACCCCACCGCCAAATCCAAGTCCTTCAAAAGAAGGCATCGTGCTTACCCCATATAATAATGGGAAAAAATGCACGTTAAAAACGAAGAATAATATATATATATATATATATATATATATATATATATATATATATATATATATATATATATATATATATATATATATGTGTGTGTGTGTGTGTGTGTGTGTTTGTTTTGTCACCAATTCAGATGGCTTTCTATTCTCCCACATTTTAAGCTCAAAATACCTACTTATATCGACTCCAATTTACTTAGCAAACAATTTACACTCGAAGGGAATTACAGAAGTTCAATTCATTTGCCCCTGCCAGGATTCGAACATACCTTTGTACTGAGAGAGAGAGAGAGAGAGAGAACACGCTACTGCAACGACACGGAGAGAGAGAGAGAGAGAGAGAGAGAGAGAGAGAGAGAGAGAGAGAGAGAGAGAGAGAGAGAGAGAGAGAGAGAACACGCTACTGCAACAACACGCCAGAGAGAGAGAGAGAGAGAGAGAGAGAGAGAGAGAGAGAGAGAGAGAGAGAGAGAGAGACTATAAGAACACGCTACTGAGAGAGAGAGTTTATTATTTCAATACAACGAACACGACACATGCGGGCGCACGCGTGCTTGTAATGATGCTGACTCATGGGAATGTTGACAAATGACAGTCATCCATCATCAGAGCAGTTTATCTAAAATTTTTCCAGAAATATTTTTTATTCAGTATTAAATTACTTCTATTGTATCTTTCTTTTTTGTTGAATGGTTCGTAATTTCCATTTTTCAGTTGCCTGTCCGTCCGCACTTTTTTTGTCCGCCCTCAGATCTTAAAAACTACTAAGGCTAGAGGGCTGCAAATTTTTTATGTTGATCATCCACTCTCCAATTATCAAACATACCAATTAGCAGCCCCTCTAGACTTAGTAGTTTTTATTTATTTAAGGTTAAAGGTAGCCATAATCGTGCTTCTGGCAACGATATAGGATAGGCCACCACCGGGCCGTGGTTAAAGTTTCATGGGCCGCGGCTCATACAGCATCATACCGAGACCACCGAAAGATAGATCTATTTTCTTTGACTTTGATCATACGCTGTACAGAAAACTTGATTATATTTTTTACTTTTTTATCCTCAGTTTAGACAGAATATATACCTTTCTTTTTTTGGAAAAAAGTAAAAATATTGATATTTTTTCTCTATTCAGGAAAGACATTACATTTTATTTTTTTTATTTAGCAAAAAAAAAAAAAAAATAACAACTGTGTTTCTTTACGGAAGTGGAAATTTAAATTTATTCTCTTGTTTCATTTGGCACAAAAATTATCATTCTTTTCTCCTCAAAGAATTCAAAAATTAATTCTATTTTTTCCAGTTCATGCTGGGCAGATTTTTTCGATCTCATTTTCTTCCACCCTCATCTGGAAAAGTATTACAATCTTGTTCTTTGCTTAATGTTATTTTCACAAAAATTTCATTTTAAGCTTGTTTTTTTTAACATTTATTATTAGGTAATTACCACCTAATTTGTTACTAAGATAAAGTTTTCTTATTCATTCTCTGAAACAAAACATATAGAAACGTTTTTATATTTTCCTTTCTGCTTTTATTAACCTTTGTTTTGGTATGATTTCAAAATCAGTATTTATCCTTATTCTAAAAAAAAAAGGTCTGCCTTTCTCGTCTTCATCAAGAACGACATTTACATATTCTTCCGTTCCCTCTATTCTTTCCCTCTCATTTGAGAAAGAATCTACAAGTCACAAACTTCCCATTTTCAATTTTCCCCGTCAGTTGGTAAAGGAAAATGTTTTATTTTTCTTTCATCTGAAAAAAAATTCAGTTGTGATTGTCTTCCTCTTCTTCAGTGAAGACAGACTTACATCATCATCATCATCTTCTTCTTCTTCTTCTTCTTCTTCTTCTTCTTCTTCTTCCAACAAGGAGTAAGTCTACACTCCTCAGTTAACCGAATGTTTTACTTCTTCGCTAATATTAAATATTGACTTGTTTTGTTTTCGTTTGCCTTCGTTTTCTGATGGGTTTGCGGTGTGCTCTAGGGATTACAAATTATCCGTGCAGTACACACACACACACACACACACACACACACACACATATATATATATATATATATATATATATATATATATATATATATATATATATATATATATATATATATATATATATTACATAATACATGTAACATATATATGTATATATACATATAATATATATATATATATATATATATATATATATATATATATATATATATATATATATATATATACATATACATAAATAGATAAATAAATATAAATATATATATACATATATTAAATACGTATATATATTTATAATTATCCAAAGAACATTTACTAAGCATAATAACACGTAATTATACTTCCTACAAACACTCCCAAAGAAAAATATGTTTGAATTACCAACAATACTATTAGCATACAAATTAAAAAGATTGATAAAACTATCTTGCATCATAAAAGTTCACATTATGTCTCTCTCTCTCTCTCTCTCTCTCTCTCTCTCTCTCTCTCTCTCTCTCTCTCTCTCTCTCTCACACACACACACACCTACAAACACTCTCAAAGGAAAAAATGATTGAATTACGAACAATAATGCTAGCATACAAATCAAAAAGACTTAAATTTAAACACTATCTTGCACCACAGAAGTTCACTCTCTCTCTCTCTCTCTCTCTCTCTCTCTCTCTCTCTCTCTCTCTCTCTCTCTCTCTCACACACACACACACAGACACATTACATACATTAAAACATCTTGAAACAGTTTTCAAAAAACTATTTTGCGAAGCAAAATCTCTCTCTCTCTCTCTCTCTCTCTCTCTCTCTCTCTCTCTCTCTCTCTCTCTCTCTCTCTCTCACACACATATACATTACAACACCTTGAAATAGGCTTCAAAAAACTATTGTGCCAAACAAAATTCTCTCTCTCTCTCTCTCTCTCTCTCTCTCTCTCTCTCTCTCTCTCTCTCTCTCTCTCTCTCTCTCTCAAAAGAAAGGAGGAATAAAAGCCCCGAAAATTAAATATTCCGGAAAATCGTCCCACTGGCGGTTATTAGCGAACATAATGAGATTTCAGTTCCCTCAGCATGTATGAAAACCGTCAGAAAAACCTCAGAGGGAGAGAGAACGAGACCAAAGGTGGAAGGGAAAATAAGATTAAGGAAAATAAGTGTAAGGAAAAGAAGAACAAGGAAAATTAGAATAAAGGTGGAAGGGAAAATAAGAGTAAGGAAAAGAACAATGAAAATTAGAATACAGGTGGAAGGGAAAACAAGTATAAAGAAAATAAGTATAAGGAAAAGAAGCATAAGGAAAATAAGTATAAGGAAAAGAAGAATAAAGAACATAAATATAAGAAAAATAAGTGTAAGGAAAAGAAAAATAAGGAAACTAAATATAAGGAAAATAAGTATAAGGAAAATAAGTATAAGGAAAATAAGAATAAGGAAAATAAGTATAAGGAAAATACGTATAAGGAAAATAAGTATAAGGAAAAGAAGAATAAGGAAAATAAGTATAAGGAAAAGAACAAGGAAAATTAGAATAAGGAAAATAAGAATATGGAAAACAAGACTAAGGAAACAGGAAGTCAGGAATACGGAAAACAAGAAAAAGGAAAACAAGAACAAGGAAAATTAGAATGAGGAAAATAAGAATATGGAAAACAAGAATAAGGAAAGTTAGAATAATGAACATGTGAATTAAGTTAACAAGAATAAGGAAAACAACGAACCAGGAAATCAGTAATAAGGACAACAAATAAAAGGAAAACATGAAGAAGGAAAACAGGAATAAGGAGAATAAGAATAAGTAAAAGAAGTATAAGGAAAACAAGAATAATGAAAATATGATTAAGGAAAGAAAGAATAAGGAAAATAAGAATAAGGAAAATCTAGAATAAGGAAACTAGGAATAAGGAAAACAAGAATAAGGAAACTAGGAATAAGGAAAACAAGAATAAGGAAAATAAGAATAATGAAAATATGAGTAAGGAAAACAAGAATAAAGAAAATATGAGTAAGGAAAATAATAAGGAAAGTAAGAATAAGTAAAAACAAGAATAAGGAAAAAATAAGTAGTAAAATATGAATAACGAAAACAAAAATAATGAAAACAAGAATAAGAAAAATAAGAATAAGAAAAATAAGAATGAAGGAAACTAAAAATGAGTAAAAACCAAACGGAAGGCAAAAGGAAAACAACCAGGAAAATCAGAGTAAGGAAAGTAAAAACCAAAGAAAGGTAAATCACGAGGAAATATAAAACCGAAAAATAGGACATGAAACGAAAATGAACAAAATAGATGTTGGGGAACAACATTTAAAGTCGAATGAGACAAATTAAACAAAACACAGATAAAACGAATAAGAGATGAAAAGATAAAATACGGATAAATATTAAAGGAGGAATGGGAGAAGATACTGGGAAAGAAAGAATGGAACTGGATAAATTACGAGAAAACATGATAAAAGGGATAATATAAACAGAATAAGAGCAGGAAGGAACATATTAAAAGTAAGTGAACAAAAAGTCACAGAAAAATTACAATAAATTTGGATAAAGTACGAGAGACGATGACAAAAAAAAATGATAAGAAAAGATTAGTAGCAAAAAAATCCACTAAAATTTGGGAGATTAATAAAAATACAATGATGTATGTGAATTTCTGTAAGATACGAGTGTTTTGAATTTGAGCATAAAAGCAATGTATTAATCAGTTTGATGAAAATTTTTAAGTTCTCCATTATCAACAGACAACTGACGTAACAATGTTTAATTACCTCAACATGTTGAAAAGCAAAAATTAGCAAGATGGTCTTCAAGTAATAATTATATTTTTTGGCATCAAAAATAATACCTCCATATACCACACTTGATATCTTATACAACAACGTGGTATTAACCTGTGATCATCAGATACAGTAAGTTATTAATACACACACACACACACACACACACACACACACACACACACATATATATATATATATATATATATATATATATATATATATATATATATATATATATATATATATATATTTCTGACTCACAATCAGGATCGAACCCAGATCTCAAATGAAAGTCCAAGGCGGTGCCGACCGACCAACACCTTGCTTTTCATTTCAAAGACCAGGATTCGATCCCGAAGCGAATCAGATATTTATATCTATGAAACACGGGCTCATGTGTTTTATATATATATATATATATATATATATATATATATATATATATATATATATATATATATATATATATATATATATATATATACAATATATATATATATATATATATATATATATATATATTATATATATATATATATATATATATATATATATATATATATATATATATATATATATATATATATATATATATATATATATATAATTTACAAATAAGAACGAAAATATACAAACAACATGTGCAATGCATAACAACCCCACGCACATACAACCAAACACACAAACACACAACCCGCAACCTTTCATTCTCAATACACGAGACACGACAACTGTAAAGCAAGGCCAATAAAAATTCCGGACAGCTAAACAGAACATAACATTAAACAAGTAACAAATGCGCCGAAGTTTCTTCGGCGCAAACGAGTTTTCTGTACAGCTGGCACAGAGCATAATCAAGGCTACCGAAAACAGATCTATCTTTCGGTAGATTCGGTATAATGCTGTATGAGCCGCGGCCCATGAATCTTTAACCACGGTCTGGTGGCGGCATGTATCGTTGCCAGAAGCACGATTATGGCTAACTTTAACCTTAAATAAAATAAAAACTACTAAGGCTGGAGGGCTGCAATTTGTTATCGTTGACGATTGGAGGGTGGATGATCAACATACCAATTTGCAGCCCTCTAGCCTCAGTAGTTTTTAAGATCTGAGGGCGGACAGAGAAAGTGCGGACAGAATAAAGTGCGGACGGACAGACAAAACAGTTGCAATAGTTTCCTTTTACAGAAAGCTAAGCCACCAAACTCAAAAAACGACGCATAACCTTAACGATAACAGTAAGGTGAATAGGGGGCAACGAAAGAAACGCAAGGCAAACAGCTTAATCCTTTAAATAACAAAAAAAAGGAAGAAGAAGAAGAAGACTATCACTGCAGATTGCATCATAAAAGCTGCGGAGAGTATTCAGATCCCAGCAATGCTGCCTTTAAGCACGCGATAAAATTTCGCGAATAACAGGACGACGTTCAACTCGCGCTTTCGGCCTGGGTGGTTCAGGAGACAGATAAAAGCCACCGCGAGAGAGAGAGAGAGAGAGAGAGAGAGAGAGAGAGAGAGAGAGAGAGAGAGAGAGAGAGAGAGAGAGTCAAATTCAGTATTTGTACAGGAGTTATTCATAAAATAAGAGATACAAATTTAGTACTTTCACTAACAGAATTATTCATACAACGAGAGAGAGAGAGAGAGAGAGAGAGAGAGAGAGTAAAATTCAGTATTTGCACAGCAGTTATTCACAAAACAAGAGATAAAAATTTAGTATTTTCACTAACAGAATTATTCATAAAGAGAGAGAGAGAGAGAGAGAGAGAGAGAGAGAGAGAGAGAGAGAGAGAGAGAGAGAGAGAGAGAGAGAGAGAGATATTCAAATCTTAGAATCTCATTAAAGCAAGAGCTAATAAAGTCATGCCCAAGGAAAAACATGCATTCGCACATGCGCAAGCACTCACTCAAAATAATGCATCATAATTACAGATAGAAAAATGATACCTAAAGTACATACACACAAATACTCAAACTAAAAGCAAGGGTTAGAATTCTAAAATAAGAAAAAACAAAGGAATTAACCTTTTTCCTCTTTCTCCCTCTCATCTTTAAATACATGTCAAAGGAGATTATCTTCATCAAGCAACATGAAGTTAAAAAAAAGTAAAAAATGAAAGAGGGGGAGAAAAATTATTAAAACACCTGAGAGAGTAAATACTTGCATTCAAAGCACTGTTGCATAAGCCACCCACGCGTCCCCCACATATTTTTTTTTTAAAGAGAGATCTAACACTTCCAGCTTTCATCCTTCAAAATGAAAGTTTCCTTGACGGAGAAGAAGAAATGTTTCATTTTTGAAAGCTTAATTATGTCGGATGCTTCAGTTTTGCAATGGATGGCAAGTGACTAATAAAGAATGCAATTTGTTTAAGTTACTGGGTATTGTAAACAGCCTGTTAGGAGGTATCTATGTATCTAAATTCTACATATATTTGTAAGAATGACCTGAAACAGGCTTGTACCCTTTGTGGACGAAAGGTTTAGCTAAATGTTACCCTAACCTCTTCCCGCCTGAGTTCGAATCTCACCATGGCAATTAAGGTTTCTTCATTTGTTCTCTATTTGGATTCAAGGCTTTGCAGAGACAAGCGTATCCAAAGAGTCTGAAGAAGTCAAGGTGAAAAGGTCACTGTGGCTATTACAATGGCGAAGACAGCTCTATTCCATCCGTGGCAAAATTAATTTGAATGTGACAGATATATGTGCGAGGTGAAATAGACTTACATCCCTCTTTGGGGCTGAATGCCTTAGGTTACGTCCCCCCACTCTTTTATGCGTGGGTTCGAACCTCACAGCAAATGGTAAGGTTTCTGTACTTTTTCATTTGGATTCATGGCCTTGTGGAAACATGCATATCTAGAAAGGTGTGAGAAAAACAAGATTTTAATAAGATATTGTGGCTATTACAATCATATATATACCAATGTCCGGTGAAAGAGAACAATTGTTTCTATGTGTGTATGTATATGCATATATATTATATACTATATATATACATATATATATATACACACATACATACAAACATATATATATATAATATATATATATATATATATATATATATATATATATATATATATATATATATATATATATATATATATATAGAGAGAGAGAGAGAGAGAGAGAGAGAGAGAGAGAGATACACTTTTCTTCCATAGATGACATAGACGACAAAAGGGCAGAGTTTTCAAGGCTTCTTAGGAAGCCTTTACCTACTTACTTCAAAAGGGGTAGTGGGTACTCCATTACGGTAATACTCACTTAGTTCCTGTAAGCCCAATTTGATTTTTTGGACTTGTCTGAACAAAATATCTAGAAGAGAGTCTTGGACCACAGTCTTTCTCTGCAAGAGGCCTGTTAAACCTATGGTACCGAATACTTCTGCCTAAAGGCAAAAGTTGTTCTTCTGTCACATATCTTCCGCGTCTAAACATGAGGCAATGTTATTATAACGTGATGCTCGCTATGTCCCCAAAGATAATTTTTTAGTTTTTTTAAACGTAATAGCAGCCAATTTCATTCAAAGATTATTTTGGTTTTTGTTCCTTTGCACGTAATTCTAGCCACTTTCCCCCGTAAAATATTTTTGGCTTTTTGATTTGTTACTTATTATTATTATTATTATTATTATTATTATTATTATTATTATTATTATTATTATTATTATTATTAAGATAGTTTACCCTGACCACTGAGCTGACTATCAGCTCTCATACGGCTGGCTTTGATTTGTTACTACCATGAATTGTACATACAATAAATTTTGAAAGATTATTCATGTCGACTGACTGAACAATTTTCCAAAAGAAAATTAATCCACAAAATCGTCCAGCAACAGAAAATAATTATCTAATGCCAAAAACAATGCTGGACAACAGTACTATCTACATTATGTTTGAAACCACGAGAAATTATTTGGAGGCAAGAACTGTAGCCTACGTTTATTTCAATACAACAAGATTATAACACCGAGATCTTCATGAAAAAAGAAAATTGATGTATATCTCAATCCAGTTGTATATCCCCCATGCAATTTAAATACAATGCCTACCTTAACCATGGTATTACTGCCTATAGTCTTGAAAAAAAATGGAAAGGATTTTTAGTCATAAAGTAATGCTCATAGTAAGATCACTTAACAACATTATCTTTAGGTCACAAACTAAAGTTATTGGTAGTAAAAACATTAAAAAAATATTCTGGACGCCATAAACTAACGTTCTTTGTTTACAAACTCTTTTTCTTTACAAGGACTAATTATGGAATCACTACAATGAATTACAAGTAAAAGAGCAGTTACATACTTTAAATTTAACTTCCCTTTGCTACTCCAGTACTAAAGACAGAGAGTGAATGTCAGTGGCAATACGCCATTACTCCACTGTTATTTTTTAAAATTTCTATTTTATCATGGGAATTTTTAATTTAGATACATTGGAGACTTAGATTTTTATTTCTTCGTTGAAGTATAAAGGAAATTATGATCTCTGAGAATGGAAACTGGATTATAATCAAGGAATTTAAAGAAAGGTGAAATGAAATTGCCATATCGAGTGAAACAACTCGATATGGCAATTTCATGTCACCTTTCCTTTCTTTAAATTAATTGAGTATAATCCATTTTCCATTCCAAGTGATCATAATTTCCTTTATACTTACACGAAGAAATAAAAATCTAGGTCTCCGATGTATCCAAATTAAACATTTTCAGAAAAAAAATTCAAAAGTCTTCACTTGAAAAATTTCTGTACAATAAACAATGTGCCTCGTAAAGAGACAAACTTTCAAATCCTATCGCTACGATGATGCAATACTCGACAAACACGAAAGCAACAAACAAACAAACAAACAAACGGGCGGGCAGAGCAGCTGCACACACACACTTGAAAGTAATATACAAACGAACAAAGCAGCTGCACATACGTACATCAAAGTAATATACAAACAAGCAAACGAACAAAGCACTGCACACACTCACTTGAAACTAACATACGAACGAACAAAGCAGCTGCACATACACACATCAAAGTATTATACAAACAAACGAGCAAAGCAGCTGCACATGCGCACATGAAAGTAACATATAAACGAACAAAGCAACTGCACATACGTACATCAAAGTAATATACTAACAAGCAAACGGGCAAAGCAGCTGCACATACGCACATCAAAGTAATATACAAACAAGCAAACAAGCAAAGCAGCTCACAAGCGCACATGAAAGTACTATACTAACAAGCAAACGAGCAAAGCAGCTGCACATGCGCACATGAAAATAATACACAAGCAAAACAGCTGCACACACGCACGTGAAAGTCAATACGCATACAAACGAACGCACAAAGAAAGCAGCTGCACACCCGCACAAACGCAAAACTCAGAAACGAATTAAGAGCGACGACCCAGCAGTACGCTCTAATGATATTCAGCTCCATTTACATCCACCTGAAGAGATTCATGTTTAAAAGCTGAGGAATGCAAAGCGCGGTTCTAATGCGCTCTAATGAAAAGGCGACCAGGCAGGCAATTTACCCTAAGCTGTTTCACTTAGGGCTTCACGCAAACACATACGGCTCTCCCCGGGAAGAGGCGCTCTCAAGCTGCGAATTAATACTGGAATTCTGTATCGCAGTCTTTTAGAGAGCTCTCTCTCTCTCTCTCTCTCTCTCTCTCTCTCTCTCTCTCTCTCTCTCTCTCTCTCTCTCTCTCTTCCGACACACACACACACGTACACGCACACACACAAATACCTACATACTATTATGTAAAATAATATTTTGATTTAAAATCACAGTACTTTCTCTCTCTCTCTCTCTCTCTCTCTCTCTCTCTCTCTCTCTCTCTCTCTCTCTCTCTCTCAAACTTACATAGGTTAATGTTGCCAGAGGCCTCTGAGTTCTCATATGAAATCATGGTTCGCCCTCTCTCTCTCTCTCTCTCTCTCTCTCTCTCTCTCTCTCTCTCTCTCTCTCTCTCTCTCTCTCTCATAAACACACACACACACCTCTGCACCATATTCATATATTATTATGTATATTTATATGTGACTCACAATCACTCTCACTCTCTCTCTCTCTCTCTCTCTCTCTCTCTCACACATACACACACGCACAAACAAACACAAACTCACGTGAATTAATATTGCAAAATGACATCTGTGTAATATTCTGATGTGGAATCATGGTGCGCCCTCTCCCTCTCTCTCTTTCTACTGTACAAAACTCAATTCCATTTTTAGTTTTATGTAAAAGAAAACTATTGAACCGGCTTTGTCTGTCCGTCCGCACTTTTTCTGGCCGGACTCAGATCTTAAAAACTACTGAGGCTAGAGGGCTGCAAATCGGTATGGTGATCATCCACACGCCAGTCATCAAACATACCAAATTGCAGCCCTCTACACTCACTAGGTTTTATTTAATTTAAGGTTAAAGTTAGCCATAATCGTGTGTCTGGCAACGATATAGGACATGCCACAACCGGGCCGTGGTTAAAGTTTCATGGGCCGCGGCTCATACAGCATTATGTAACTGATAATAATTATATGAAGACTTCTGCAAACTTTTTTTTTTTTTTACAAATGTTCACTGATATGATCTAGCCAAGACAAAATTCATGACAATCTTGCGGCACCCCTAGGGCAGCCCAGGGTGCCACGGCACCCATTTTGAGAATCACTGAGCTATGTCGTTAAAACATACACTAGGCTTCCATCTCATCCTTCCTCAAAACATTTTCAGTTGAAAACCTTGGGTCAATTCACCGTTATCTGTTATTCTAACCCTTTCACCACACCAACTCCGAATCTTCATATTTCTTACTCTTTTTTAACTCTTCTTACTCCACATATACATAACAAAATTACTTATGGCAAATTCTTTTATTTTTCTACAGCATAGATGACTTATCGACTGAACATACAAACAGGAGATGCTTGAGTTATTGGTGGAGAAAGTTGAAGATTCCTCGCTCTGTTGGCTAGGCCGAAAAGTAATTTGCGTGTTATTTCCTAATTAACCAATTATGTAATAAATTCTCCCCTACACATATATATACATACATATAAATACATATAGTATATGTATATAAATACATATATAAATATATATATATATATATATATATATATATATATATATATATATATATATATATATATATATATATATATATATATATATATATATATATATACACTTGTGTGTGAGTGTGTGATGAGTGTACGTACTGTATATAATAGTTTTAAAAGGTAGCGTCAAACATTTTTGTTTTCACAAACTGAAACGTAGAACCATTAAAATAAAAAAAAATAAAAAAAACTCACCCAACCAAGCATGCCCCACAAAAGCAAAATAAAAAGAGAATAAACAGAGATGCACTTTGAGGAGATTAAAAAAAATAGAATAAAAGGAGGTAAAAGAAGAGGTCTGGAAATAAAAGCAGGATCCTTCAAGGAAAACCTCAGCGGATAACGCTAGTGTAGGATTACCGTCATGAGTGGGCTAAGTCCGGATGCAGTTTTCAAAGGAGAGAGAGAGAGAGAGAGAGAGAGAGAGAGAGAGAGAGAGAGAGAGAGAGAGAGAGAGAGAGAGAGGAGAGAGAGCTTCAGCAGAGGTTTTTGAACAGAGAGAGCGAGAGCGTGTTCAAGCGAAGAAGGTTTTCACAGAGAGAGAGAGAGAGAGAGAGAGAGAGAGAGAGAGAATATACCCACCCCGGGAAATGTAATCTGTGCACTTTAAAAGAAGTAATATTGGTTACCAGCATTACTGCGTAAATTACAGGAAAGTACTACTTTAATAGGATAATAAATAAAAGGAAAGTTTTACGAATGAAACTTTTAAATAATGAGAAAGGTAGAGACATAAAATGCCGATGAACAAAAGAACAAAACCCTTCACCGAACAGCAGAGGCAATTGCGGGCTAGATCAAAGGTAAAAATACAATGACAGAGTTGCTCTAGAAAGAAAAAAATTATCAGATGCTCTAGAAAGAAAAAAATATTATCAGAATGCTGTGGAAAGAAAAAAATTATCAGAATGCTCTAGAAAGAAAAAAATTATCAGATGCCCTAGAAAGAAAAAAATTATTATCAGAATGCTGTAGAAAGAAAAAAATTATCAGAATGCTCTAGAAAGAAAAAAATTATTATCAGAATGGTCTAGAAAGAAAAAAATTATCAGAATGCTCTAGAAAGAAAAAAATTATCACATGCTCTAGAAAGAAAAAAAAATTATTATCAGAATGCTCTAGAGAGAAAAAAAATTATCAGAATGCTCTAGAAAGAAAAAAATTATTATCAGAATGGTCTAGAAAGAAAAAAATTATTATAAGAATGCTCTAGAAAAAAAAAATGATTATTGCACCCGAATACCAAAGAAACCACTTCACTACTAGAACAGCACAGGACCTTTGGTTAGAATTGATATTAAAAATAAACAAACATTTCTGAAATTTACCCCTAACTATAACTCTCCTAATCCGTATCTATTTGTAACGAAAACACCTGCTTGTAGTGCCTTCTCTGTTCCCCGTCATAAATGAGTTGTATCAATAGATATTTGCAAAATATTTAGATATCAAAATACCACTGACGATACGATAGCTACGGCACTCTTCCTACAGGTAATATGATTTTCCCTTCCCTGCTCCTGTTGATTCATTGAAATGCAATTAAAATCTTTAGAATTTAGGTGAAAATAAGACACATTTTCTTTACTAAAAATATGTATCAACCACCATGCATTGATAAGAGTGGTCGTGAATATGTCGTATCTACTGAATTAAACTGAATTCTTCTCAGAAAGTATTAAATCATGACCGAGTTGATTTTCAAAGAAGAAGAAGAAGAAGAGAGAGAGAGAGAGAGAGAGAGAGAGAGAGAGAGAGAGAGAGAGAGAGAGAGAGAGAGAGAGAGAGTACCTTGGAGGGTATAATGCATACGCAACCAAAATGCCACTAACGGCAATCTCACAGCAGGACGCCCATTCACGGCAATACTGGAAAACGTTTAAAGCGAAAGGATTTCTTTAAAACAGTTTCTTTATCACTGTAATAAATAATAACGATATATATATATATATATATATATATATATATATATATATATATATATATATATATATATACATATATATATATATAATATATATATATATACATACATATAATTATGACTTAAATATTTTCTGTTAAAACAGAATTTCATCAGTGCCTGATGAGAGAGACAGTTGGTCTCTGAAATATAGCATTTACTTTCTACATTTTGGAGTTTTTATGGGCTCCTTATTTTGATATATATACATACATACATACATACATACATACATACATACATACATACATACATATATAGGATAATATAATCTGGCCACCAGATTATATTATCCTATTCTTTCTGGTGACGAAGTCAAATCTTAGATAAATAATAATGAGGTGTTTGTGTAAGCGCCACTAATGAATTATATGTTTGCATGTGATTTTCTACTTGTAAAAATCAGCTGCAAAAGTATACCTCAATCAAATCCCAGGCAAAATATATGAAGGAAAAAAGTTGTTATACAAAATAGATTGGAAAAGAAGTTAAAATTTTAAAATATCTACTTAAAAAGAACTACATCTATATGTTTACGAAACAGAAAAACCAACCAAAAACCAAGGTCATCCAATTCCCATTGTTTCTTATATCTCATCAACTGGAAACTCAAAATCTAACTAACACCTCTCTCTCTCTCTCTCTCTCTCTCTCTCTCTCTCTCTCTCTCTCTCTCTCAGTCCTGAAGCGGGTCCCAAAATAAGGGCCTTGAAGGTGATCCTATTGAAGTCCATTGAACGTTCGCGTCCCTCACCCCCCAATCCTACTCCTCCTCCTCCACCTCCACCTCCACCACACCCTCCTCCTCCTCCTCCTCCAACCATCTACAAAAGGAAGAAGTCTTACGTCTCGCGTTCAGCTTTTAAGAAATTTCTCAATAGGGAAGATTGAGGAAATCTGGTTCTGGAAACGTTTGTGTGTGTATATGAAAATCGACAAGAGGTTCCGTTTAGTCAAGTCGTCCACACCGTTTAAAGAGCTCGTTTCGATATCTGGTCCTGGAGAGGTCTGTGTTTGTTAGAGAGCATTACTCGTTTCGATATCTGGTCCTGGAAAGGTCTGTGTATGTTAGAGAGCATTACTCGTCTCGATATCTGGTCCTGGAAAGGTCTGTGTATAGTGGAGAACAGTACTCGTTTGATATCTGGTCCTGGAGAGGTCTGTGTATATTAGAGAACAGCACTCGTCTCGATATCTGGTTCTGGAAAGGTCTGTGTATATTGGACAACTCGTTTCGACACCTGGTCCTAGAAAGGTCTATATATATTGGAGAATAGTACATGCTTGATATCTGGTCCTGGAAAGGTCTGTGTATAATGTAGAGCAGCACTCGTCTCAATACCTGGTCCTGGAAAGGTTTGTGTATATTGGAGAGTAGTACTCGTTTCGATATCTGGTCCTGGAAAGGTCTGTGTATATAAGAGAGCATTACTCGTCTCGATATCTGGTCCTGGAAAGGTTTGTGTATATTGGAGACTAATACACACTTGATATCTGGTCCTGGAAAGGTCTGTGTTTATTGGAGAGTAATACACATTTGATATCTGGTCCTGGAAACGTCTGTGTATATTGGAGAGCAGTACTCATCTCGATATCTGGTCCTGGAAAGGTCTGTGTATATTGGAGAGCAGTATTCATCTCGATATCTGGTCCTGGAAAGGTCTGTGTCTATTGGAGAATAATATACATTTGATATCTGGTCCTGGAAAGGTCTGTGTATATTGGAGAGCAGTACTCATCTCGATATCTGGTCCTGGAAAGGTCTACGTATACTGAAGAATAGTACACGTTTGATATCTGGTCCTGGAAAGGTCTGTGTATATTAGGGAGCAGTACTCGTCTCGATATCTGGTCCTGGAAAGGTCTGTACTTAAATGAAAATATTACTATTCGTTCTGCCAAGTCGTCCACACCGTTGAAAGAGCTATTTGCAAAATCATTACTCGTGCCTTTAGTCAGAAGATGGAGAACCCC
>NC_089788.1:69020219-69022719 GCF_040412425.1 Macrobrachium rosenbergii | reverse complement strand
TTTTATTCTTCCTCACTTCCTTCCTTCTCATAGCCTTCAAAAAAATACACATTAGCTTGAAAATGTTTTTTCTTCATATTCACAATAACCTCACTTCTATATATAAAGTACATCAAAGCTATTTATCCTCTGACCGATCTACAACAACTCTCGTTAACAAAATTTTGAATAAATCTGCGAACATATTTCTTTTTCCTTTTCTGACCCAGCATAAGATAACGGTATTGTCTTGCCTCAAGTGTCAGCATAAAAAATCAAAACTTAAAGTAATGCAGAAAAGGAAAATTAATCCTTAAAACATGAAATAATAATTTCATGCCCTAACGACTCGATAACTTTTCTGCGAAATAAAATAATAACCTAAATCAAGCTGTTCATTCATTTACATGCGACAGGTAACCTTTGCTATCAAGCTTTCACGTAGTTCATACAAGCCTTTATAATACCTGAGGATCCGTTCATGAGAGGAGGAGTTCTTTCCTAAACTGACTGCCAGAATAATGGAGACTGGAACGCTAGAATGACCACGAAAATTACCTCCTGAACGCGTCTTTTGTATAAAGAGATCCAAGGACACAAGAGTCGCTTATGTCAAAATCCTTTATAGATATTCAAGGATAATGAAGTTTATTTAGTATTATTATTATTATTATTATTATTATTATTATTATTATTATTATTAGAGCAATAACATCCATGACTGAAAAATCTTAATTGCCACATCTATTGTGAAATATAATTATTTGTGAAATTTATTGTGAAATCTCTATTTTTATTATGAAATAGAACACATGATTGTATACATGCTTAAGTCTTGTATTATATATATATATATATATATATATATATATATATATATATATATATATATATATATATATATATATATATATATATATATATATATATATATATATATATAATATAAATGGATTTATGTATGTGTGTGTGTTCCAGCATAACTCTGAAACGCACTGAGCAATTTCAGTCAAACCTGGTATACATATGCCTTCGTATTTGGAAAAGAATACTGTGGGGGTTAAGACACCACTAGCACCAAAGGGCAACACAGGGGGTTAGGGTGGGAAGGGCTTCCCTGAAATGGGACTAGTTCTGTCTGTAGATTTAGCAACTAAACAAACTCTACGGGTTTACCATACCTCATTTCGGTATACATCTGACTTACTATCTGGAAAAGAATACAGTGGGGTTAAGACATCACAGGCGCCAAACGGGCTGAGGGTGGGAATGGGGTGATATTGTAAAAAATAACCGAAAACGGCAGGTATTAGTGTCTAATCCATAATTTTCGAGGTCGCTGAGATGAATAGTAACACTCCTGATGCCCTTTAAGTCCAAGTTCAGCCCCAATAGGAATGGGGGATGAGAGGTGAAATATAAAATGTCAAAAATGCTGGGCAATGTAACTGAAGCCACCATCTTGACAAGAGAGAGAGAGAGAGAGAGAGAGAAAGAGAGAGAGAGAGAGAGAGAGAGAGAGAGAGAGAGAGAGAGAGAGAGAGAGAGAGAGAGAGAGAGAGTTTTCCCAGGCAGTGCCAGGTTGGTAACTAGCATACTGATATATTTAGAAATAATATATTACTTAAGCATGTATATAATCACACGACCATAAAAAACCTGTTGAGAGAGAGAGAGAGAGAGAGAGAGAGAGAGAGAGAGAGAGAGAGAGAGAGTTTTCCCAGACAGTTCCAGGTTGGTAACTAGCATACTGATATATTTAGAAATAATATATTACTTAAGCATGTATATAATCACACGACCATAAAAACTGTTGAGAGAGAGAGAGAGAGAGAGAGAGAGAGAGAGAGAGAGAGAGAGAGAGAGAGAGAGAGAGAGAGATTTAATCCCAGAGGCAAAAACAGCACTCATGAGAGCATACGCATCCCCATTTGGGAGCATAATGCCTCTATAAACCGGAGATGAAAACAAGAGGAAAAGAAGAGGATGAGGATGAGGAGGAGGAGGAGGAGGAGGAAGAAAAGAGAACAAGAGGACGGACAAAAAAAGAGGAAAGAGAAGAGGAGGAAAAATAATGACATGCACTGACGAACATACTCCTCACGATGTGTCCTACTACCGGGGGTACGCGAAAACTCCATTAAAGTAATAGAACCGCGCCGGAGAGATAAATGTATACGTAAGATATATCTATAAGAATATACACAAAAATGTGTAATAAATATACAGTAGTTTTATATATATATATATATATATATATATATATATATATATATATATATATATATATATATATATATATATATATATATATATATATATATATATATATATATATATATATTCATCTACACAAAGAGGGCAAAATCACCTCTACTCAATAATCAGTGAGCATTTCCAAAACAATGAGTTGGCTTAGTAATCCCTTCCTACAAGCATGAATAACAATCAGTGTTAATCACAAGCTTTTAATGAAATGTTACTGTACAAACTAATGCCATAACTAAATATTGAGACAATT
>NC_089788.1:68972719-69015219 GCF_040412425.1 Macrobrachium rosenbergii | reverse complement strand
CAACAAAGACTGATTTTGTCAGAGAAAAGATTTGACTGTGCATTAACATACAACATAAAATTGTTAATGATTGTCTATTTATGCAATAACAAGACCTGCAAGTCCAGTTTTTGAATAAGGAAACACTTATTAGATAATATCCACTCCTATATGTGCAAGGAAAACACTTATTTCTAAAACAAAAAATTCAGATGTGCACAACAAGGACGCATTTTATCATATCACACCAAGGCTTTCATCAATAACTATAAAATGACCGCTAGGAAAGATTTTAAATATAAGAGATCTGTATGAAATGCACGCAAAATATTTTCTAACCGAAAGCAGTTCATCCCAAAAGTTCGCGAATTGCTTTAATAATTTAAAAAGCTAATTACTTCCCTCATTATTAATTAACGTCCAGCTTCTGACGTGAGTGTGTCTATTTCAAAAATCTATATGTAAAACTTTCATATTTCATCCAAACTCCATCATGTTTCAAGTCCAAATTCGTAATATTAAGTTCCGTTGTCTTTGCACACATCGGATTTTGACCAGTCTTTATAGCTGATCTCTAACCATTCCCTTTAACAAAAGGAAACACTATTGGACATAATCCTAGACATAATCCTATCTTTCTGAATTACACGAGGAGTCACACAGAATTACAAAAACTTGAAAGCACTCAGGTACAGAACTGCATCTGACACGCAAACACGTTAAGTTATAAAACCGCTTATCGCAAAGCATGTATGTACGGCATACATACATATACACTTACGTAACTAAAAAAAATACCTTAGTGTTTGTAATTAAATATTAATAAACTCTTAGCATTTGAACATAAGGCACTCAGAAGAATATTGGGAATTAATTGGAGGGATAGGATATCAAACAACAGAATTAGAGAAGTAATGGGGTTGCAGCCGGTCGATGAGTATGTTAGGTTCTCACGCTGTAAGTGGCCAGGGCCCGCTGGCCATGTGCATAAAAGACAGGGAGTAGTACGAGATCCACCAGGGTGGGTTGCCCTTGGTAGAGGAGGTAGAGGTAGGCCAAAGGAGACGTGGTTAAGGACAATGAGGCGGGAAGCAGGAGACGAGTGTTGGGGAGATCTTGAGGAGTTAGCCCAGGACAGAATGCGGTGCCGTGAGTTCATCGAGGCCTTATGCATCCCCGTGGGTGCCACAGGAAATGATTGACTGACTGATTGAAAATCAAAGAATCTCTTAACATGACAAGGCAGAAAAAGACAGATAGGCTGAATAAATAACTTACGATAGACATGCAAACACAACGTAAAAATAACAAAGAAATGTCAAACGCCTTGTAATGAAACTACAAGACACAAATAAACGAAATATCTATGCAATTTACACCCAAAACCGTATGAGCTTTAAAAAGGAAAATCCTCCATTCTTCCATGTAATCGCTTATGAGCTACGCAATTAGATGCGGAATATGCAAATTCCCCCCCTTTTTTTAATATTCGGCAAAATCAGATGGTTTGGGGCAAAGGTTTTCAATCATTACAATAAACAGCGAAAAGTCGAAGTGGATATTAAAACTATCACCTGCAATAAACAGAGATTAATATAGAAATTCGAATTCCATCCAACCCGGCTTAATCTAATTACGGATAAAGAATCGGTTAATCAATGCACAGGAGACCCGGACGACCCACATATATCGGAATAAATGAGCAACAAAAAAAAGTATCTTCGTTATAATTGATAAGGTTCAATTAATTAATGAACTCCATCGATGATGCGCTAGTTCTGATAAGCACGGAAATCCATATGTATGTATGCATGTGTGTATATATACACACACACACACACACACACACACACACACACACACACACACACACATATATATATATATATATATATATGTATATATATATGTGTTGAATCTATTGATAATTTTTTACCAGATACGTATGTAATTAAGAGGGCATTGTGGCTATTGCAATTATGCATATATATATGCATATATATTTATATATATATATATATATATATATATATATATATATATATATATATATATATATATATATATATATATATATGTGTGTGTGTGTGTGTGTGTGTGTATACACACACACACATAAACATACACACACACACAAATATATATATATATATATATATATATATATATATATATATATATATATATATATATATATATATATATATATAAAAAATTAAGAAAGATCCTTTGCAATAAGTCTTAGAAAAATCGCTTTAAAAATGAAGGCGTTGTGATGTCAAGGGAAGCGTGACAAACCTACTGGCCGACCAAATGCAAAATGCACAAATGAAGGAAAAACTCTAAGCCTCCTAACTTTGTCACTTTGGCGCATAATGACAGTAGTATTGATAAAGTTACAGATAGCAGTAATGATAAAATTACGGATAGTAGTAATGATATAATTGCAGATAGTAGTAACGATAAAATTGCACTGAAGGTGGAAATTACAAAGTGGAAATTACAAAGTATAGAAAAAATTACTAATCAATACTGAGTAACAAAAGTCAAGGTCTGAAGGTCTTTAACCTTTGTATCTTCTGAAAAGGGGCTCCATTACCAGAGTAGGCATTGTGAAATATGAACTCTCTATCTTTCATGATTCAATATTTAGGGCCAAGACCAAGTTTTTGCAAAACGTACGAAATTTGGATCCATAATTTAACTTTTATTTTTTTAGAAAACTCCTTAGTTATTAATTATGAATATAAATCAAGTAAAGGATAATGGACACAGATGGAAAAGACGAATAATCTCTCTTCTCGTATTAAAACCCTTTAAACTGTAGAAAAAGTTGTGACTGACAAAGTAACCTTGACAGACACACTGATGGACAGACAGGGAAATATCTATAGCCCCCAACACACTGTAGATAAGGAAACAATAATAACTATAATTCACGAAAGGGTTAGATCAAGAATGAACAGCAAACCCAAATATCCTAAGAATTATTTCTCTATGCTTGAAGGTGTTAACTAATTATAATTAATTAAAATAAAAACAAGTACAAAATGCGCCGAAGTTTCTTTGGCGCAATCGAGTTTTTTTGTACAGTCGCTAAAGCGTATAATCAAGGCCACCGAAAATAGATCTATCCTTCGGTGGTCTCGGTATAATGCCGTATGAGCCGCGGCCCATGAAACTTTAACCACGACCCGGTGGTGGTATATCCTATATCGTTGCCAGAAGCACGATTGTAGATTTTACCTTAAATAAAATAAAAACTACTGAGGCTAGAGGGCTGCAATTTGGTTTGTCTGATCATTGGAGGGTGGATGACCAACCTTCCAATTTGCAGCCCTCTAGCCTCCGTAGTTTTTAAGATCTGAGGGCGGACAGAAAAAGTGCAGACGGACAGACAAAGCCGGCACAAGAGTTTTCTTTTACAGAAAACTAAAAACCATGTTAAGTGCAACCCAAGTACAAAATATCACCAATACCAATTAACAAGTGTATACACAAAAGACAATAACTTAAATTTTTCCAAGTACATACACGCACAAATTTATACATACATACATGAATTATTATGTGTATAAGCCTACCGTCCTGCCCAATTCCTCCATAAGATGTACAACAACTGACATGATTATTATCGGTCCCTCGAAAATATTCCCATAAAAATCTTTTATAATACCTCATCGCTTAATTAGTTACGTGATCTTAAATAGGGCAAAGTTTTTAAGTTATCTCTTACTTTTAATTAGAAGATAATTACTGTTGTGAAGACGGGTCATTGAGTTTATACATAGGGATACGTAGCCCATTTATTGACAACTAGGCCTCCAGAAAGCACACACATACACAAACATACACACACACACAAGCATACACACACACAAACATACACACACACAAACATACAAACAAAGCCAATTTAGTTTATACGTATCTCAACTCCCATTTAACGATAATGAATCGACTAAAACAATTTACACACACATTCCCTACATCAGTGGTACCAACCTCACCCTCAACTAACACCCCAAGAAACCCGAGTTCGATCCACGGAGGAGGAAATGACTGAAGGCCTGTTTTGTGACCTAAGCAGTGAATTAGGTACTTGGTGGTTGCTCGAGTGTGGGAGGTTTCATTGAAGCCAAGATGGCAAAAGTAAACAGTGAATTGCGTACATAGTGGTTATTCGAATGTGGTGGGTTGCAGCCAGGATGGAATAGGGCAAGGGGCTAGCAACCTCATTCTAGAAGAATTGTTGAAAACCCGGAAGGTTAAAACACTTCGGAGTTACCCACCTAGCTGGAAAAATCGTTTACTGGAAAAATGAAATAGCAACATTTTGAAACAACATATCACAGTACTAACTTGTACGAGTAAACGCGCGCGCGCACACACTCAAACACGCACACACACACACACACACACACAGTCGCCCCACCAAAAATAAAATACAGTCGGTCAAATTGTTATCCCGGCAATTTGCTTGGAACTTCCAACTTTAATCCTTTTGCATATATGCAAGCATGAGTGGAGGCGAGACCCAGGAACTAATATGACTTTCTATTGTTATAACCGGCCTTCAGAAAAGCAATAAGTTTTTTTTTTGGGGGGGAAGGCTGGTTATTTTTGTTACTCAGGATAAAGTAAATAAAAGAAAAAGAAAATGTTTTACGATGACAGGGATGTCAAGAAACTTACGCAGCTGGGTTTGAGAAAGTAAAATTGACAAGGAAAATATAGTTATCTTTGCTCCTCAAGATGAATGAAAAAAAAAAGATACGAAAAATGCACGCAATTGGTTTTGAGAAAGCAAAAGTAACAAGAAAAAGATTATTATTTTTTCCCCGAATGAATGAAATAATCAACAAATAAGAAAATGTCTATTACAGTGACAGGCATATTGAGAAACTTACACAGCTGCGTTTGAGGAAGTAAAAATGACAAGAAGAATAAGATTATTTTTCCTCAGAATGAATGAAAAAACAAAAATAATTTAGAAAATGTTTATTATAATGACAGGCATATCAAGAAACTTACACAGCTGAGTTTGATAAAGTAAAAATGCCAAGAAAAATATTATTTTGTTCCTAAAAAAAAAAAAATTAAATAAGAAAATGTAATTTTTAAGATAACAGAATATACAAAATCTAATACACCTGGGCCTGAGAAGGCCAAAAAAATGACAAGGAAAATATATAATCCTACGCATGAAGGAAATCAAATATACATTATATCTTCATAATTCAATTCCTGAGAAAAAATTAATAAAAGAAAATCTCTGGCTCCGAAAAGAAAGCATATCGAGAATTTTATATCCGAATTTTTAGGAGGTAAAAATTACAGTCTAAAACTATATGTAACAGTTTATAAAACCATAAAATAAAAAAAAAGTTCTAAGTAACGACATTTTCAAGATATGTGCTTATTTTATAAAACTGCTAACGATTTATTACATCTATAAAATACAAATTATATAAAAAATATAAAAACTTTATATTGATACCCTTACATAAAATTGTTACGGCTTTATTAAAAAAAATACATAAATTAAAAAAATCGAAAAACTTCATACTTCCGAAAAATAAAAGAGGTTAATGTCTATAATATCTTCATTTACATCTTCATTTTATTTTTCCTATCAAATGTGGTTCTTTTTCTTCCCCCCTCATATTATTATTATTATTATTATTATTATTATTATTATTATTATTATTATTATTATTATAGCTGTAGTACTATCATCATCATTATCATCATCATCATCATTATCATTATTTCACAGAGAACGAAAGCTACAACCTTCGTCAGGTCCAGCTTAATAACACAAAGCGAGAGCCAAGGTTCACATTTTAGCATAAGCATGAATAATCAAAGGCAACGGCCCCTGGAATTTATTCAGCCGGAAAACGTCGGACTGAATTCTCCCACGGAGTGAATTTAAAGGCTTCCTTTATCTATCCTCTTCGTGAATTCATCCCCCATGCAATTCAATTTGCATAGGTCCCGTTACTTGACATGTGTTGGCAAATAATGGCTGTTACGAGGTACACGTGCCGGTAGCATATAAAAAAAATAGAGCAGAAATACGGTAGTTGGCAACTCTCATTATTACTCTTACTAGATAACGCTTTTAACATAATGGTCATAACAATTTAGTTCCCAGATTTCGCGAGTGCTGTGTAGCATGTTTCAAGGTCGTACCCAATGCAGAAACAGAATCCCTCTGTTATTTGAATTACTGAATCAACCAATAATGAACGAACAGAATTCCTGAAATACATCAATAAACAACAAATTTACAAATAGTGACAAATAGACTTGATGAGAACTTTCTTGTTGTTATGACTTGAAAAGATTATGAGTCAAGTGGACAAGAAGAGAAAGATCTGATTACCACATTTTAAAAGCATATAAAAATGGCGACTTATGGCAGACTGCTGAAGATACTCTCGTTATTATTAAACATTGAAAACGAGAGCAAACGGTTGAAAACACACCTCATCTTTGCCCTTGGCCTTGACCCGATCCATCGGTCACAACTTTGTTATCAGTTAAATCTATAAATAAAAACCAAAGTCACTGGTTCCTTAGTGAAACGTACATGAGGGTAACACATTTAAACATGGAGACTTTGAAAGTGATCTTGACCTCTGACCTTTAACTGAACTGAATATAGAATTTAGGACAAAGGCCAAGCAATGGGACCTATGAGGTCATTCAGCGCTGAAACGAAAATTGACAGGAAAAGTTTGAACGGTGTAACAGGAGGAAAATCTCGCAGTTGCACCATGAATCAATTGTTAGGAGAGGTGAAAAGTAAGAGGGAAGAAAGAGAATATGAAAGGAGGTAAAATAAAAGAAATGAAAGGGGTTGCAGCTTTCATCCGACCATGAAAGAGAGAGTACCATTTTCGTTTGTTTTCACTGGGTCTAAACCGAAATGAATTTTCGTTTCCTTTGACATAATCTTAAGTATGATCAAGTTCTAGAATATTACGATGCTTAACAAAACTTCAAAAGTATCGAATGTTACTAACAATGGCAGTGACTTAAAAAAAAAAACTTTGACTATTCCTAAACAAACATGATTTTCTTTCATTAAAAAACCTTGACTTTATGACAACCATTAAACTTTTATACCCCCATAAATCTTGAAATCTTCTCATGCCAAGGATAAGCAATGGCTTGAAACAATATGAAACAAGTAAAAAATGCGCAGAACTTTCTTCGGCGCAATCGAGTTTTCTGTACGGCAGCTACAGCGTATAATCAAGGCCACCGAAAATAGGTCTATCTTTCGGTGGTCTCAGTTTAATGCTGTATGAGTCGCGCTCCATGAAACTTTAACCACGACCCGGTGGTGGCCTTCCTATATCGTTGCCAGAAGCACGATTATGGCTAATTTTAACCTTAAATAAAATAAAAACTGTTGAGGCTAGATGGCTGCAATCTGTAATGTTTGATGATTGGAGGATGGATGATCAACATACCAATTTGCAGCCCTCTAGCCTCAGCAGTTTTTAAGATCTGAGGACGGACAGAAAAAGTGCAGACAGAAAAAAGTGCGGACGAACAGACAAAGCCGGCACAATAGTCTTCTTTTATAGAAAACTAAAAAAATCACATACGTTTCTTAACGAACTTCATTTCTGTGATTCTAAACCCGCTCTTCCAGACATTCAAAGACATAGTAAAACAACATTCTAAAAACAAGTTAATCATATTTCCTGCTTGTCTTCCAACTAAAAGGGGAAATGCAATGATTGACATTAAAAAAAAAATGTTAACAAAGGACCAGAGTGAAAGGTTTAACGCCCAACAGTTTTGATTAGAATCTGAAAGACAATTTAGGGGTTAAATCCGTTGGGATTAAAGCTTCAAAGTTTAAAGTTTTAGGGTTTACAGCTTAGCAGGAAGCGCAGTACAAATCTAAGGGAGATCTGCAGTACTGTAAGTGGAGAGGGATTTTCATGCAAAGGTAAATTAAATAGCAGAGGGTATTCTGCAATCTTTTGGGTAATACACAGATCAAGTTTTTCGAGATGATGACGATGTCACAGTGAATCTCCTGTTAATACTATTATATATATATATATATATATATATATATATATATATATATATATATATATATATATATATATATATATATATATATGTGTGTGTGTGTGTGTGTGTGTGTGTGTATATATATAGATAGATAGACAGATAGATAGATAGATAGATATATACACCTCGACGTCCCGTGAAAAAATGGATAAACTGAACGTGTTTTTTTTTTTTTTTTTTACCCAAGAGCCCTTAAGGGCATTCGTCAGTTCCATTCGACAAACTTCGTTTGGAGTGAGAGTTAAAAAATACAGAAATAGTCAGCATAAGTTCAACTTAGAACACCCACACAGAACCAGTTTATAAATCTCTAACAATTTTATTATACGATCATAAAAAGAAAACAGTTCTAAGTTCAGTTTTTGGGAAGATGATAATAATGAACACTTTCAAAGTAATCACAATTAGGGAGAAGTTAATTACATGTAGACAAGACAGCATTGTGGGAATTCCATGTGGGGCATAAAAGATGAAATATTGGACAGTCATTACCAGTTAGCATGTCTGTCCCCATTCGGAGTTCCGGTCTGGGAAAGATACATGGCATTACTTTAACATACGATTTAAGAACTCAGTATTGCCATAAATGCTCGTTCGCTATGGCTGTTGCAACCATTACCTATCAAGGCAAAAGTTACAACAGATGAAACAGTAAATACAACGCTGGATATACCATAATCATCTAGCGTCTTAAAAAAATAAAAATAAAAATAAGAATAAGGAACATTGATGGAAATCAAGTAATCCAAACACAAATATAAAATCAGATAGAGAAACGCTTCGTATTTATCCACACTAATTTTTAAATGCAATGGTCAACGGGTGGAGAAACCTGATGCCCTAATGTAAAAAAAATGGTTGTGGTAAGAATTATTATTATTATTATTATTATTATTATTATTATTATTATTATTATTATTATTATTATTATTATTATTATTTCTTCTTCTTCTTCTTCTTCTTCTTCTTCTTCTTCTTCTTCTTCTCTTCCTCTTCTTCTTCTTCTTCTTCTTCTTCTTCTTCTTATTATTATTAATATTATTATTTTCGTATACTCTCTGCTGCTGGATTCGTACCCACAACATGCGTTTAGGAGATGATGGTAAATTTATTTCTTCACCAACTGTAACTTAAATAATTTACTTTCCAAGTATCAGCACGCAGGAAGCACTGAATTACTGTATTTATACATTAAAAACACGAATATTATTGCTATATTTAGATAGGATAAACGCGAATATTACTATACTCAAATAGGAAAAACACGAAGAATAACCTAGCGTACAATGAAATTGTTAAAATTTTGGACGTCAAGGCAAAAAGCAATGCATTCAGAAAACAACTTCATTTGCTAGTAATAGAATTAAGCAATACACAAGCACAATTATATATATATATAATATATATATATTTATATGTATATATATACATACATACTGTATATATATTTATATGTATATATATATATGCGTGTGTGTGTGTGTGTGAAATTACACACATACGATCTTACTAATGTCGCTGGCGGGTCCTTTTATGACCATAAAGGTTCCGTCCAAATTACCAATGAAAATTCCTCCGTAGTCGTAAAAGTAAAAACGTTTCAGTTTACTCCGCAAATCCCTAAAAGTAATATCTGGATACTAAAACGTTTACAAACACTGAGACTCCGGTATGCATAAACGTAATTGCTCCCGGACTAAGCTGTGTATGAACTCTAATTTCACTTGACATGCGTTTCAGTCTTAAACGAATTCTCGGCAACTGTGGGATATTTGCCAAAAGAGATATATATATATATATATATATATATATATATATATATATATATATATATATATATATATATATATATATATATATATATTATATAAATATATATATGTATATATATATATATATATATATATATATATATATATATATATATATATATATATATATATTCCTCAATAGTCAGAATTTGATAATTTTAAATGCTTTCCGTTGTATAATTCTTTTCCCTGATATACCTCTAGTAAATTGCCTAACCTTGTTTTCCTTGTACTTTCCTTAAAAATACTGAATTGTATCTAAAGTTTCAGTTAAACTGAATCAGCTATTTCGGGACTATTACGTGCAATAGGAATTTACCACTTTGTGCACAAACACAAAAACACACAAACATACACACATATATATTTATATATATATATAACTGAAAATAAAGCAAAAAGACATATCTACAACATACAGGATTGCATATCTCTATGTAATAAAGGGCTGCGTGTATGCAACTATTCTTCCCGTGCGCCACTACGATAGTCTCCGGGCAGTACATTTCCCGTTTAACTATCACGAGAAGATGTGAAGAAACTAACAAAACTTCTTTTAATACTAATAATGCAGTACTATGTAATAGTGTACATAACTGTGCAGCTAATAACCTATTAAATATTTACACAAAGACAAGTAATTGGGTTTACAATAAAATTATGGACGTTAACGGAAAAACGGACAAAAAAAAGAATGACTCTAAAAAATAATTTACAAATAAAAAAATAAATAAATTAGGTCACTCCCCTTTGACCATCCTCCCCAACCACTCCCCCCCTCACCCCCGCCAAAAAAAAAAAAATTGTTAGCCCAATCCCGTGAAAACGGTATTTGTCAAAACAAAAATAAGATCCACCCTCACAGTTACACTATCTAACCAGGCAGACTTATTCCAAGGGAGAAGAGCAATGCAATTCTCGGAGTATTTCCCCACTCAGGGTGCTTTCGGTGGGGGAATGAGAGAGGAGAGGGAGTGGGGGAAGGTGGGGGGGGGGGACGTGGGGAGTAGCCCCAGAATGGCAGGAATGGGTTAGAGAGTGGCCGCAGGCTAAAAGACCCCGTTTGCTTATTCAAAACTAAATTAGATTAAATACTTGAGGAACGCAAAGCTGCAATCTTCTGTGTCTGATTCTGAGAAACTGCGCTGAGATTAATTTTCTGGGAGTGGATGAGCCGCTGAATAGATACTTTATTAATATTCATAGCAATTTCATACGTAAATCATACATTAAATAACCTGGCATGTGCTGATAAATACAGTAATATACACACTGACATTACACATATCCATAGATACTAACAAGTCACGACCTCATAAATACAAGAGCATGTACATTAACGTACATACTTGTATGTACTAAAGTGCGTACACTCATACTAAAACATACAACCATACACGCATGTTCATAACTGCTATAAAATGCTTGCAATGCCTTAAAAGCAAAGAATGTTGCCTCCCACATACTAATTTATCTCAAGCTTACTCTGGTTAATTAAAAATTCCTTTCTAGTGGTTACGTTCCATTACGCTAACACGGAGGATGATTACTTGAGAGAGAGAGAGAGAGAGAGAGAGAGAGAGAGAGAGAGAGAGAGAGAGAGAGAGAGAGAGAGCATCATCCTTTTAGTGGCAAACGTACCCTCAAACCTCAAGCTTTTTCTTCTTCTTATTATTATTATTATTATTATTATTATTATTATTATTATTATTATTATTATTATTATTATTTCTTTTCAAATTAAACAAATATTTAAATGGAACACCCTAACAGGCCATTAACTTCTAGGGCAATCTCCCACAGAATGGAATACAAGACCCAGAATGGAATACAAGGCCCATATGTGTAAAAAAAAAGTTACTAAGAGGGAAACAAAGTGTATGATATATACATATATATACATTTATATTTATATGAATATTTATCTCTCTATCTATACATATATATATATATATATATATATATGTATATATATGTATATATATACATACATATACTGGCATATATATATATATATATATATATATATATATATATATATATATATATATATATATATATATATATATATATATATATATATATATATATAAAAATCATCAACACACAATCACGTGTGGAACAGAAATAAATTTCTGACTCACGTCAGGATCGAACCCAGGTCTCTCAGGTGGAAAGCAAGGGCGTTATCCACTGAGCCATACAAGTCTAAAGAAGTTGGAACCTGAGAGCAACTGCACCCAAGGAATTACCTGGGCAAGCTAACTGCTTGCATACCAGCGAGTTTTCCCCAACTTCCCGACTCAGCAATGACCCAATAGACAACATTTCATTCAATTATCCCTTCTGAGTGAATAAGATAGAAATCATCAACACACAATCACGTGTGGAACAGAAATAAATTTCTGACTCACGTCGGGATCGAACCCAGGTCTCTCAGGTGGAAAGCAAGGGCGTTATCCACTGAGCCATACAAGTCTAAAAGAAGTTGGAACCTGAGAGCAACTGCACCAGGAATTACCTGGGCAAGCTAACTGCTTGCATACCAGCGAGTTTTCCCAACTTCCCGACTCAGCAATGACCCAATAGACAACATTTCATTCGAATTATCCCTTCTGGAGTGAATAAGATAGAAATCATCAACACACAATCACGTGTGGAACAGAAATAAATTTCTGACTCACGTCGGGATCGAACCCAGGTCTCTCAGGTGGAAAGCAAGGGCGTTATCCACTGGAGCCATACAAGTCTAAAAGAAGTTGGAACCTGAGAGCAACTGCACCCAAGGAATTACCTGGGCAAGCTAACTGCTTGCATACCAGCGAGTTTTCCCAACTTCCCGACTCAGCAATGACCCAATAGACAACATTTCATTCGAATTATCCCTTCTGAGTGAATAAGATAGAAATCATCAACACACAATCACGTGTGGAACAGAAATAAATTTCTGACTCACGTCGGGGATCGAACCCAGGTCTCTCAGGTGGAAAGCAAGGGCGTTATCCACTGAGCCATACAAGTCTAAAAAGTTGGAACCTGAGAGCAACTGCACCCAAGGAATTACCTGGGCAAGCTAACTGCTTGCATACCAGCGAGTTTTCCCCAACTTCCCGACTCAGCAATGACCCAATAGACAACATTTCATTCGAATTATCCCTTCTGAGTGAATAAGATAGAAATCATCAACACACAATCACGTGTGGAACAGAAATAAATTTCTGACTCACGTCGGGATCGAACCCAGGTCTCTCAGGTGGAAAGCAAGGGCGTTATCACTGGAGCCATACAAGTCTAAAGAAGTTGGAACCTGAGAGCAACTGCACCAAGGGATTACCTGGGCAAGCTAACTGCTTGCATACCAGCCGAGTTTTCCCCAACTTCCCGACTCAGCAATGACCCAATAGACAACATTTCATTCGAATTATCCCTTCTGAGTGAATAAGATAGAAATCATCAACACACAATCACGTGTGGAACAGAAATAAATTTCTGACTCACGTCGGGATCGAACCCAGGTCTCTCAGGTGGAAAGCAAGGGCGTTATCCACTGAGCCATACAAGTCTAAAAGAAGTTGGAACCTGAGACAACTGCACCCAAGGAATTACCTGGGCAAGCTAACTGCTTGCATACCAGCGAGTTTTCCCAACTTCCCTGACTCAGCAATGACCAATAGACAACATTTCATTCGAATTATCCCTTCTGAGTGAATAAGATAGAAATCATCAACACACAATCACGTGTGGAACAGAAATAAATTTCTGACTCACGTCGGGATCGAACCCAGGTCTCTCAGGTGGAAAGCAAGGGCGTTATCCACTGAGCCATACAAGTCTAAAAAGTTGGAACCTGAGAGCAACTGCACCAAGGAATTACCTGGGCAAGCTAACTGCTTGCATACCAGCGAAGTTTTCCCCAACTTCCCGACTCAGCAATGACCCAATAGACAACATTTCATTCGAATTATCCTTCTGAGTGAATAAGATAAAATCATCAACACACAATCACGTGTGGAACAGAAATAAATTTCTGACTCACGTCAGGATCGAACCCAGGTCTCTCAGGTGGAAAGCAGGGCGTTATCCACTGAGCCATACAAGTCTAAAAGAAGTTGGAACCTGAGAGCAACTGCACCAAAGGAATTACCTGGGCAAACTAACTGCTTGCATACCAGCGAGTTTTCCCCAACTTCCCGACTCAGCAATGACCCAATAGACAACATTTCATTCGAATTATCCTTCTGGTGAATAAGATGAAATCATCAACACACAATCACGTGTGGAACAGAAATAAATTTCTGACTCACGTCAGGATCGAACCCAGGTCTCTCAGGTGGAAAGCAAGGCGTTATCCACTGAGCCATACAAATCTAAAAGAAGTTGGAACCTGAGAGCAACTGCACCCAGAATTACCTGGGCAAGCTAACTGCTTGCATACCAGCGAGTTTTCCCCAACTTCCCGACTCAGCAATGACCCAATAGACAACATTTCATTCGAATTATCCTTCTGAGTGAATAAGATGAAATCATCAACACACAATCACGTGTGGAACAGAAATAAATTTCTGACTCACGTCGGGATCGAACCCAGGTCTCTCAGGTGGAAAGCAAGGGCGTTATCCACTGAGCCATACAAGTCTAAAAGAAGTTGGAACCCGAGAGCAACCGCACCCAAGGAATTACCTGGCAGTTGCTCAGGTTCCAACTTTTTTAGACTTCAGTATGGAAATCAGTGAATGAGCAAGACGTTATCCACTGAGCCATACAAGTCTAAAAGAAGTTTGGAACCTGAGAGCAACTGCACCCAACAATTACCTGGTTGCCTCAGGTTCCAAATTCTTTTAGACTTGTATGGCTCCAGTGGATAACGCCCTGCTTTCCACCTGAGAGACCTGGGTTCGATCCCGACGTGAGTCAGAAATTTATTTCTGTTCCACACGTGATTGTGTGTTGATGATTTCTATCTTATTCACTCAGAAGGGATAATTCGAATGAAATGTTGTCTATTGGGTCATTGCTGAGTCGGGAAGTTGGGGAAAATCACTGGTATGCAAGCAGTTAGCTTGCCCAGGTAATTCCTTGGGCAGTTGCTCTCAGGTTCCAACTTCTTTTAGACTTGTATGGCTCAGTGGATAACGCCCTTGCTTTCCACCTGAGAGACCTGGGTTCGATCCCCACGAGTCAGAAATTTATTTCTGTTCCACACGTGATTGTGTGTTGATGATTTCTATCTTATTCACTCAGAAGGGATAATTGAATGAAATGTTGTCTATTGGGTCATTGCTGAGTCGGGAAGTTGGGGAAAACTCGCTGGTATGCAAGCAGTTAGCTTGCCCAGGTAATTCCTTGGGTGCAGTTGCTCTCAGGTTCCAACTTTTTTAGACTTGTATGGCTCAGTGGATAACGCCCTTGCTTTCCACCTGAGAGACCTGGGTTCGATCCCGACGTGAGTCAGAAATTTATTTCTGTTCCACACGTGATTGTGTGTTGATGATTTCATCTTATTCACTCAGAAGGGATAATTGAATGAAATGTTGTCTATTGGGTTATTGCTGAGTCGGGAAGTTGGGGAAAACTTCGCTGGTATGCAAGCAGTTAGCTTGCCCAGGTAATTCCTTGGTGCAGTTGCTCTCAGGTTCCAACTTTTTTAGATTTGTATGGCTCAGTGGATAACGCCCTTGCTTTCCACCTGAGAGACCTGGGTTCGATCCCGACGAGTCAGAAATTTATTTCGTTCCACACGTGATTGTGTGTTGATGATTTCTATCTTATTCACTCAGAAGGGATAATTCGAATGAAATGTTGTCTATTGGGTCATTGCTGAGTCGGGAAGTTGGGGAAAATCTCGCTGGTATGCAAGCAGTTAGCTTGCCCAGGTAATTCCTTGGGTGCAGTTGCTCAGGTTCCAACTTTTTAGACTTGTATGGCTCAGTGGATAACGCCCTTGCTTTCCACCTGAGAGACCTGGGGTCTGATCCCGACGTGAGTCAGAAATTTATTTCTGTTCCACACGTGATTGTGTGTTGATGATTTCTATCTTATTCACTCAGAAGGGATAATTCGAATGAAATGTTGTCTATTGGGTCATTGCTGAGTCGGGAAGTTGGGGAAAACTTCGCTGGTATGCAAGCAGTTAGCTTGCCCAGGTAATTCCTTTGGGTGCAGTTGCTCAGGTTCCAACTTCTTTTAGACTTGTATGGCTCAGTGGATAACGCCCTTTGCTTTCCACCTGAGAGACCTGGGTTCGATCCCGACGTGAGTCAGAAATTTATTTCGTTCCACACGTGATTGTGTGTTGATGATTTCTATCTTATTCACTCAGAAGGGATAATTGAATGAAATGTTGTCTATTGGGTCATTGCTGAGTCGGGAAGTTGGGGAAAATCAGCTGGTATGCAAGCAGTTAGCTTGCCCAGGTAATTCCTTGGGTGCAGTTGCTCAGGTTCCAACTTTTAGACTTGTATGGCTCAGTGGATAACGCCCTTGCTTTCCACCTGAGAGACCTGGGTCGATCCTGACGAGTCAGAAATTTATTTCGTTCCACACGTGATTGTGTGTTGATGATTTCTATCTTATTCACTCAGAAGGGATAATTCGAATGAAATGTTGTCTATTGGGCCATTGCTGAGTCGGGAAGTTGGGGAAAACTTCGCTGGTATGCAAGCAGTTAGCTTGCCCAGGTAATTCCTTGGGTGCAGTTGCCTCAGGTTCCAACTTCTTTAGACTTGTATGGCTCAGTGGATAACGCCCTTGCTTTCCACCTGAGAGACCTGGTTCGATCCCGACGTGAGTCAGAAATCTATTTCTGTTCCACACGTGATTGTGTGTTGATGATTTCTATCTTATTCACTCAGAAGGGATAATTCGAATGAAATGTTGTCTATTGGGTTATTGCTGAGTCGGTAAGTTGGGGAAAACTTCGCTGGTATGCAAGCAGTTAGCTTGCCCAGGTAATTCCTTTTTGGTGCAGTTGCTCTCAGGTTCCAACTTCTTTTAGACTTGTATGGCTCAGTGGATAACGCCCTTGCTTTCCACCTGAGAGACCTGGGTTCGATCCCGACGTGAGTCAGAAATTTATTTCTGTTCCACACGTGATTGTGTGTTGATGATTTCATCTTATTCACTCAGAAGGGATAATTCGAATGAAATGTTGTCTATTGGGTCATTGCTGAGTCGGGAAGTTGGGGAAAACTCGCTGGTATGCAAGCAGTTAGCTTGCCCAGGTAATTCCTTTTTGCAGTTGCTCAGGTTCCAACTTCTTTTAGACTTGTATGGCTCAGTGGATAACGCCCTTGCTTTCCACCTGAGAGACCTGGGTTCGATCCCGACGTGAGTCAGAAATTTATTTCTGTTCCACACGTGATTGTGTGTTGATGATTTCTATCTTATTCACTCAGAAGGGATAATTCGAATGAAATGTTGTCTATTGGGTCATTGCTGAGTCGGGAAGTTGGGGAAAACTCGCTGGTATGCAAGCAGTTAGCTTGCCCAGGTAATTCCTTTGGTGCAGTTGCTCTCAGGTTCCAACTTTTTTAGACTTGTATGGCTCAGTGGATAACGCCCTTGCTTTCCACCTGAGAGACCTGGGTTCGATCCCGACGTGAGTCAGAAATTTATTTCTGTTCCACACGTGATTGTGTGTTGATGATTTCTATCTTATTCACTCAGAAGGGATAATTCGAATGAAATGTTGTCTATTGGGTCATTGCTGAGTCGGGAAGTTGGGGAAAACTCGCTGGTATGCAAGCAGTTAGCTTGCCCAGGTAATTCCTTGGGTGCAGTTGCTCTCAGGTTCCAACTTCTTTTAGACTTGTATGGCTCAGTGGATAACGCCCTTGCTTTCCACCTGAGAGACCTGGGTTCGATCCCGACGTGAGTCAGAAATTTATTTCTGTTCCACACGTGATTGTGTGTTGATGATTTCTATCTTATTCACTCAGAAGGGATAATTCGAATGAAATGTTGTCTATTGGGTCATTGCTGAGTCGGGAAGTTGGGGAAAACTCGCTGGTATGCAAGCAGTTAGCTTGCCCAGGTAATTCCTTGGGTGCAGTTGCTCTCAGGTTCCAACTTCTTTTAGACTTGTATGTCTCAGTGGATAACGCCCTTGCTTTCCACCTGAGAGACCTGGGTTCGATCCCGACGTGAGTCAGAAATTTATTTCTGTTCCACACGTGATTGTGTGTTGATGATTTCTATCTTATTCACTCAGAAGGGATAATTCGAATGAAATTTTGTCTATTGGGTCATTGCTGAGTCGGGAAGTTGGGGAAAACTCGCTGGTATGCAAGCAGTTAGCTTGCCCAGGTAATTCCTTGGGTGCAGTTGCTCTCAGGTTCCAACTTCTTTTAGACTTGTATGGCTCAGTGGATAACGCCCTTGCTTTCCACCTGAGAGACCTGGGTTCGATCCCGACGTGAGTCAGAAATTTATTTCTGTTCCACACGTGATTGTGTGTTGATGATTTCTATCTTATTCACTCAGAAGGGATAATTCGAATGAAATGTTGTCTATTGGGTCATTGCTGAGTCGGGAAGTTGGGGAAAACTCGCTGGTATGCAAGCAGTTAGCTTGCCCAGGTAATTCCTTGGGTGCAGTTGCTCTCAGGTTCCAACTTCTTTTAGACTTGTATGGCTCAGTGGATAACGCCCTTGCTTTCCACCTGAGAGACCTGGGTTCGATCCCGACGTGAGTCAGAAATTTATTTATATATATATATATATATATATATATATTTATTAAAAATATATATATATATATATATATATATATATATATATATATATATATATATATTATATACATACAGATTAATTCCCAATTTGTTTGAATCAAAGTTCCTCTCGGTATCAGAAAAAAAATTCTCGTTATTTACCAGGTTTTCTGACCTTAAATGACCTCACAAGCAGCTATGTAGTCAGGGTTAATTTACTTCTCTTCAACCATTTTAATTTCTCCACCACTTTCTGCGTGAAGTGAGCTGACAATTATTTGGGGTCGTTTTTAATTTCCTCACCTTCTCCGGTTACTTTTGACCTTTCGCGAACTGACACCACATTTTCCGCAAATATTAAACGGAACGTTGCCTATTTTCCTTAACATAATAATAATAACAATAACGCCGAGGAACTGCAAGGCCAATTTTAATACATGATACATTCAGGTGTCATTTTAGAAACACGTCTTCAATGTTAGGTTTTCTGAATGGAAGCTATCCAACAATTTTGAATAAAGTTTTATTAACATGGCAAATTTCTAAAAGTAATTTGTATTTTTCCTAACATACAAACCTGAAGTTCTTTATACTGGGATTTTGCTCGCGTTCGTAATCAATATCCTCATGTAAAGAACGAAGGTTTATATTTATTTTATTAACATAGCAAATTTTAAAAGTAATTTGTATTTTGCATAACATATAAACCTAACGTTCTTAATATTGGGATTTTGCTAGGGTTTGTAAACAAAATTCCTATGTAAAGAACGAAGGTGGTTTGTACCTGTGTAGGGAACAAACTGCCTATCGCAAAACCATGATAACTCGAAGAAACACATTTCCATAGACAGAATTTCAATTCATTACTCAATAGGGTCTCAGGCCCCGTTGGTACCCACATTCCTCTGTTTAATGTCATCTCATTCCAGTCATCAGAAGCATCTTAAATATAAAAATCATTATTCGTCGACAGAATTTTTTACTCCCACTCAAATGCACGAACTTTTAACATTTAATAAATCGATTATGAAAAATTTTCACGCTATAAATAAAAATAAATGTTATATCACGGTTAGTAAATGATGCGTCTCTTTCAAAATTAATGAACATTCACTCAAATATTAGTTATGTATGAGTTCCCACAAAATTACTACACCCACTCACAAAAATATTACGGCAATAGAATCTTTCTATCAGTCATGAAGAATTGATTTGTCATCCAACAAAAAAAAAAAAAAAATACAATTTACTTCACATCAATACTTCAGGAATTCAAGTCCTCAGATTTCTATTATTCTACCTTTTCTAAATCTAAAAGGGGCATTATTAACATCTAGTTATATTTTTTTACATCAAAATAATGCTTACACATAAGAAATCACAAGAATCTAAAAAAAATTAAGAAACTAAAAGGGGTGATTAAATCGTTACAATAAAAATAAACTACCAAAGTATTGAGTCTTATTACAGAGATAATAAAATAAAAATGAACACAACCTACTGGTTTAATGAGAAACATTGTTATCATTCCGGACGTTGGAATATTTGCTAATACCCCGGAGGTTATCAAGATTTAATTATAGATAAAAATCATATAATAGCAGGAAAAAAAAGTACATTCTATAAATCACCTACTAAAGCATTTGAAAAATTTTCCCCTGGCAATTTCCTAAAGCAAATATAATTACCAATGTAATGAACTGCCACAAAAGCCAGCCTACTAATCAATCAAATTTTTTTCCAGTAATTTTTTTTTTTGCCATAATCACTAACGTGAATAGCAAAAATCAATTACAGCGATCATCAGCGGGGCGGAAAAGTGATATCCTTGGTAATTTTACCCCCAGCGGCAAAAATTACACCAATTATCATTTGCGTTAATCACCGTCATTACTCCTCATGTCATTATCTCGGTCAGAAATCGCGCTGTTACGCGCACGGGACGCTTATTAATGCACAATCAAACAGGTTAATTAGGCAAGGTGGAGACCATGTGCTCGCATTATCAGGCGTCATTTTACAGAGAGTCAACGAGTGCTTGCATTATGCAGTCATATCTAACAACAAGTCTTTATATCAAAAAGGGTTACGTTCATGAAGTCGATAAAATGTTCAGTCAAGTGTAACGGCCACGTTCATTGTTATATATAAACGAGTAAAAAATGAGCCGTGTTTCTTCGGCGCAATCGAGTTTTCTGTGCATCGTATAATGCTATATGAAACTCTCAGACGAGGCCCATGGAACTTTCAGCCGCGGCCCGGTGGTGGCCTGTGTTGTTGGCACCTATAGCGGTGCCAGACGCGCGATTATGGCTAACTTTAACCTTAAATAAAATAAAAAAAAAAACTACTGAGGCTAGAGGCCTGCAATTTGGTATGTTTGATGCTTGGAGGGTGGATGATCAGCATACCAATTTGCAGCCCTCTAGCCTCAGTAGTTTTTAAGATTTGAGGCCGGACAGAAAAAGTGCGGACAGAAAAAGTGCGGACGGACAGACACATAGCCAGCTCAATAGTTTTCTTTTACCGGACGGACAGACATACAACCATCTCAACAGTTTTCTTTTACAGACAACTAAAAAGGGTTACGTTAATTACGTCAACAAAATGTTTATTCAAAGGTAACTTCCACATAAAAAGACAGCTACGGCCACGTTCATGAAGACAGCAAAGGTTTCGTTCAATGGGATATGACTCCAAAGTCAAGTTCAAGAAGACAGCAAACTGCCCATTCAAAAACTTCAAGACCCACTTAGAGAGACAGCTAAGGTAACTTTCACATAAGACCCCGTAGTGGAGGGGCGGGGAGGGGGTTTAGTGCCACCAGTGCACCTCACACGGTGCACTGTAGGCATTACTCAAGGTTCTTTGCAGTGTCCCTTCGACCCCTAGCCACAACCCCTCTCATTCCTTTTATTCTACCTCCGTTCATATTCTCTTTCTTCCATCTTACTTTCCACTCTCTCCTAACAATTGTTTCATAATGCAACTACACCTCCTCCTGCTACATCTTCAAAACCTTTTTCCTCTCAGTTTCTCTTTCAACGCTGAATGACCTCATAGGCCCCAGCGCTTGGCCTTTGGCCTAAATTTTATATTCCATTCCAATTTCCACATAGAAAGACAGCTAAGGCCACGTTCATGAATACAGCAAAGATTTCTTACATAAAAATACGGAATCACAGCCACGTTCAAGCTGACAACAGAAGACCCATTCAAAAACTTGAAGGTGCACTTAGAATGATAGCTACGCCCACGTTCATAAAGACAGCAAAGGGTTCGCTCAAAACGATATGGTCCAATAGCCAAATTCAGTCGCACAACAGAACGTTCTTTCAAAAAATGGAAAAATAATTAGAGTCACGTTCATAAAGATAAAAAATGGTTCGTACAAAATATAGTCCCAAATATGAACAAAGGAAAACAAGACTCCTTACTTAGTACTAAGAGTTACGTTCATTAGGACAGCAGACGGTTCGTTCAAGAGGAAACAAAATGCTCGGCAAAATAGTCATTACAAGACATCAATTCCTATGAGGCGGAAAAGTCTTTCCTTCACTGACACACGCAACAGCCCAATAATTACACTTCACAAGTCATAAGAAAGTAATACAAACCTCCCATGAAAAGCAAAATAGAAGGAAAAAGGAAATATTCTCCTACTGGAAGAGAAGAAAAGAGACGACAATCCCATTCCTCCTACTTTGGGAACCACCTCTCGGCCTGGGAATCTGAGAGGCCATTACTTATGGAATTAAAACCCAACACGTGACAACTCGGAATGAATGAACATGGAGTTTACAACTGGGCTGTGCGTGGCTCTCCATTTCTCACCTTAATTCATAAACGGCTTGTCAGTTAGAATTTCGCGGCTCTGAGGCGTAAGAGTTAGATTTAGAAGCATGTGCAGATTGTCTGAAACGATGGTATGTGAATATATTTAATCTGGGTTTTTGTTTAGAAGTAAAAACCTGGGGGTTTTATCACTAAGTTAGATTTAGAGTCCTGTACAGATTGCCTGAAATGATGCTATGTGAATATATTTAATCTGGGTTTTTATTTAGAAGTAAAAGCATGGGGTTTTTATCAGTAACTTAGATTTAGAGTACTGTACAGACTGTCTGAAACGATGCTATGCGAATATATTTACTCTGGGTTTTTATTTAACTTGGGGTTTTTATCAGTAAGTTAGATTTAGAGTCCTGTACAGATTGCCTGAAACGATGCTATGTGAATATATTTACTCTGGGTTTTCATTTAGAAGTAAAAACCTGGGGTTTTTATCAGTAAGTTAGCTTTAGAGGCAAGTGCAGATTGCCAGAAACGATGCTATGTGAATATATTTACTCTGGGTTTTTATTTAAAAGTAAAATCCTGGGGTTTTTACATCAAGTTAGATTAAAAGTCCTGTACAGATTGCCTGAAATGATGCCATGTGAATATATTTAATCTGGGTTTTTATTTAGAAGTAAAAACATGGGGTTTTTATCAGCAAGTTAGATTTAGAGTCCGGTACAGATTGCCTGAAACGATGCTATGTGAATATATTTACTCTGGTTTTTATTTAGAAGTAAAAACCTGGGGTTTTTATCAGCAAGTTAGATTTAGAGGCATGTGCAGATTGCCTGAAATGATGACATGTGAATATATTTAATCTGGGTTTTTATTTAGAAGTAAAAACCTGGGGTTTTTATCAGTAAGTTGGATTTAAAGGCATGTACAGGTTGTCTGAAATGATGCTATGTGAATATAGTTAATCTAGGTTTGTATTTAGAAGTAAAAACCTAGGGTTTTTATCAGTAAGTTAGATTTATAGGCATGTGCAGATTGCCTGAAATGATGCTAAGTGAATATATTTAATCTGGGTTTTTATTTAGAAGTAAAATTAAGTTATTTTAATAAAAACACCATTACGTTGTCTTTGAAAGCAAGTCTCTGTGTATGTGTGTGTATGCATACCAGTACGAGTAGGCATCATGCATGCTGAAAAAAGTACTTTTGTATCTACACAATTTGGTTCAATTACTACCCTCGCGTGAAAAAAGGCAAAATAAAAAAAATATGAGTTTAAAATCACAATGAAACGTCAAATCACAACCTGCTCTGACAGCACAGGTAGAGCCACACTGGTTTGGGTCCCTTACCTATCCCCACCCCACCCCAGCCCCCAACCACGCCTCCTACTTCCCTCTGCAAAAAAAAAACAAAAACAAAAAATTTAACTAGTGAGCGTAATTAAGTCTTCCTTCTGAAAAAGATATATATTCGACGATTTACACGAAACAAAGTGTGATTTCAGGTTCCGACGTGTTAAATGCGCTGCTGACGACCCTGTGATTAATGGAGGGATATAACGAGGTCTCTCTCTCTCTCTCTCTCTCTCTCTCTCTCTCTCTCTCTCTCTCGCAATTACAACCAGTGTGCGCGTGTATGTGTTCATACAACTTGAAATATTTCATGCAATTAAAAATGTCACATTTTATGCAAATAGAAACATCACGTGACCTCACAAACATCACAAATATCGCACATGACGTTATTTCAGATTATGCAACGTCGAGGAATTACACATAGCATAAACTTCCGGCAATTACGAACTGGATTAAAAGCAAAATACGACAGTGGAAACAAAAAGAGTGAAGTGTTCCGAGTAATTACAGCATTGACTGTACTTGATGTGTGGTAATACTTCACAAAAACACAAACAGTGCAATTTTCACGAGGACAGAAATAGCAGTGCTTTCACGTCCTAATGAGGGAGATTTAACAATGATGTTTTCCATAAAGGTGTGCATGATTTTTCAGGTTCATTACTGCATTTGAAGGTTCACACACACACACACACACACACACACACACACACACACACACACACACACGCACGCAAACGCATAGATACGTTTTCCATAAAGGTGCACATGATTTTTCAGGTTCATCAGAGCATTTGAAGGTTTAGAGAGAGAGAGAGAGAGAGAGAGAGAGAGAGAGAGAGAGAGAGAGAGAGAGAGAGAGCTGTTTTGCATTAAGGTACGCACGATTTTTCAGGTTCATTAGAGCATTTGAAGGTTAAGAGAGAGAGAGAGAGAGAGAGAGAGAGAGAGAGAGAGAGAGAGAGAGAGAGAGAGAGAGAGAGATGTATACCATAAAGGTGCGCATGATTTTTCAGGTTCATCAGAACATTTGAAGGTTCAGAGAGAGAGAGAGAGAGAGAGAGAGAGAGAGAGAGAGAGAGAGAGAGAGAGAGAGAGAGAGAATTTTGACTAAACGTGAAAAATGACAAACAGGTCAGGTCATTTTCGTGTACACGAAATGCAGAAGGCCCACTATTATTACTATTACTGCTAATTTTGGTGTGATTTATATTATTGTACATACACTCTTCCCAAACAAGGTAAAAGACATTGTATTTGACAAACACTGCGCCACAGAATTGTTCGATGGAGAAATATAAAGAAAAAGTAAATCTGAACACAGCTTTAATGACTAATAAATATACAGTAATTACCTTAAAGAAATAAAGAGAACCACAAAAAAGTAAAAATACTTAAGAGATATGAAAGGGATGTGTACCCGGCGGAACATTTAAAAAAATCAATTCCGAGATTCTAAGAGATAACAAAACACCGGCTATGGTACAGCGTAAGGTTTGAAAGCACTGGTTTCTAGGACACCAACCGGGGTAGGTTAATTAAATAAAAACAGGATATAACCTAGATACTAATAAAGCGGCGCAGAAGCTAAACACGCAAACATACACACGCACACACACACACACAAAAACACACATAAGCGTCACATACAGACAGCATTTACGATCCTTTATTATTCCTGTACAATTATCATTAATAAAAGCTAATCGGAGCTAAGCTACATCCCCAGAAGTAAGCAACAAAAAATAAGACAAATAACTTTACATAAAAAAATCTGTAATTTAACGATTGGATTGCATATCACTGGTTCCCAACCTTTTTTTTTTTTTTACCACGACCTACCTGATTACCCCTAAAATCCTGATGTCCCCTGTGTTGACATATAATTCTTATGCTGTATTCACCTGGAGGAAGCGTAAAAGGCCATTAACTTGGTTTAAACATTTCCGAATTGGTCCCCCTTAAAAATCATATTACCGCTCTGGTGGGGCATACGCCCCACATTGGGAACCACTGGATTACACGAATCTTAGACCATTTCCCAGTTTGGTAACAAGAGGAATACAACTCTAAAAAAAAAAAAAAAATAGAGTTTTATACAGCATTATACTCTGTGCAGAAAACTCGATTCCGCCGAAGGGTCTTCGGCGGAATCGAGTATAATGCTGTATGAAACTGTCAGCCACGGCCCATGAAACTCTCAGCCGCGGCCTATGAAACTTTCAGCCACCGTGTAGGGTAATGACACCAAAACGAAGGATATAGTGTCACTTTCTGGTTACATTTACCTCATTCAACAAAAAATATGTATTTTTATGTTTTTTTTTTACAAATATTGGTTTATGTATAGAGTAGTTGTACACACACATACACATACACACACGTATATATATAATATATCTATATTGTGTGTGCACGTATGCATATAAATAGGAAACGCAGCAATAACATTTTAAACAGTCCCCCTCCATATTTGACAAAAACTTGGAAGCCTTGACCATAAGATTATAAACGCATTTCATTTGATGGTAATTGTTCGACGGAGAAACTACCTCCTAAAATTATACAATAAATTTATATATATATATATATATATATATATATATATATATATATATATATAAGTTAAAAAGGCCCATAGAAAAACCGATCTACACAACAAAAACATGTTTTGAATAACATACATCTATACTCCTATATAGAAATATATGGTTTTGTCATGCAAACAGTGTTTTTATGGAGCTTTTAAATTCACAGAACACTGATAGATTACAGTAAACAAGATTCATATATATACATCTACAATATATATATGTACACACACACACACACATATATATATATATATATATATATATATATATATATATATATATATATATATATATCAATAAATATCAATATATATGCATGTCTATTTTATGCGATTATGCAACTGAATCGACATACATATAATTCCAAATTGCCACTGAAGAAAAGTCATACCCTCATTAACATACCAGTAATTAACTGACGACGGTTCCCTTTATAATTTCTCTGAATGCACCATTTTTGTACGTAGCTTCAATTAGTAACAAATGATTAAACTCCTTACAATCAATCGTAATATCCAAAAATAATATATGTCTGTATATATATATATATATATATATATATATATATATATATATATATATATATATATATATATATATATATATATATATATATATATATATATATATATATATATATATATATATATATATATATATATATATATATATATGTCTATATATAAATAAAAAAATAAGATCAAATACATTTTATATATATTCTATATATATATATATATATATATATATATAAACTTACAAATCTACAAACACATCTTCATGCTCATATGCATGTATCTGAATTCATATTTGGAGAAGTATTTATGTATCCGCATTCATATTTGGAGAAGTACTGACATGGAATAAATTCACGATAAACCCAAATTCAACTCTGAAGGAAAAGGTGGATCAGGAACGATCTTAGCCATGCAATAAAAACGTGCATGAAAAATTTATATAAGAAGGATAGAGTAAATTTAGAGAAATTAAAAAGCTGTCAGGCATAAAATAAGGTAATAAATTCATCATTTCACCTAACCCGATAATTCGACATGGCAGAAAATTTTGGAATGGCTTCGAATGCAGGAAACTCAGCGAAATGAAATATGGGGAAATGCGTTTTTCGAAGATAAAAAACGTGACCTGAAAGCTGTGGATATTTTATGAGCAAGCATCTTATTTCTTATTTGTAAAACGAATAGCTATAATATTGAGTTCTATATATCAATACGAAATATACTGTGGATAAAAAATGATAATTCCATTATTTCAATAATCCAAAGAATTCATTTAATCATGTAACATTAATTATATATTACCATGTGGATGTCAAAATAAATAAATATGTACACACACACACACATATATATATATATATATATATATATATATATATATATATATATATATATATATATATATATATATATATATATACTGTGTATATACACAACCATTCATGCAAAATATATAAATTCCGAAAAGAACATGGAGGTGGCCGTGTTTCCATCTCACGTAAAAATTAAAACAAAGAAAAAACTGTAAAATCAGACGTAACTTGATAAACAGTGCTGTGGATCAACGCCGACTCTGCTGCTGATATAAATAGAATCATTTGGGACTTTATAAATGAGTTAATCAGTTTCCTATTTAGTTTTATGCCGGATAACAAATCAAATTGAAATCTAATTAAAAGTATCGGATAGGAACATTTTTGCATGACAAACACGTCATTAATTAGAAATCAAAACTAAATAGTCGCATGCTGAATGGGCACCTTCATTCCTCTCAGAGAGAGAGAGAGAAATTTGATTCACACCAAAACATGACATGCGACAGAGAGAGAGAGAGAGAGAGAGAGAGAGAGAGAGAGAGAGAGAGAGAGAGAGAGAGAGAGAGAGAGAGAGACAGCAATTCTCTTGGTTCTTTTTCGAGTACGGAAATGCCGATTTTCTTCAATAATATCCATCGACAAAAATATCGAACAGACGTCGTCGAAGATTTTTGTAAAAATAATAAAATAATAAAAATGCGACAAATAAATTGTAACGTATGATAATAATTTTTTCTGAGTTTTGTTATTAAAATAATCACGATTTCGCAACAAAACCTTTCATAGTTCAAACATTTCCGCAAACCGCCAGAAAACTTGGCAAAATGTCGGGAGAAATATCCGTTGTTACACTTACGTGTTCCGACCTTAAGCTATTGTGACAAAAACCAAGACCTTGATATACGATCACATTTATCTGTCGTGTCGCCTGGAGGAGGGAGACAAACATAAACAAACAAAAGTAAAACTGTAAAATATTGAATACAAGACAGGAAATATATAAAAAAATTAATACTGACAAAACACACGTTCGTAAAAATTAATGGAACGAAAAGCTTTATATACCTTTCAACAACACCGGAAAAATTATATAAAATATAGGTTATAAACCACGAAACCAAAGAATTATCAGAGCAGCAATGAAAATCTGCAAAAAAAAAAATTCTAGATACAGTGAATGAAAACCTCCCCGCACAAAATGGCAGGGAGGGGGAGGGTGAGGGTTAATGGGAGGGAGGGGAGGGGTAATGGGAGGGGGAAGGGGAAGGGAGGGGGGTAATGGGAGGGGGGGTAATGGGAGGGGGAAGGGGGAGGGGAGGGGGGAGGGGGAAGGGGTAATGGGAGGGAAGGGGAAGGGGTAATGGGAGGGGAAGGGGGAGGGGAGGGAGCTAAATGTTTGCTTACCTTATCTTTCAAATATACCTTCCTAAAAGGATCTGGAAAGGAAACAAAAGTGAAATAAAAATTCCTTCCTGTCATGACAAATTCACAATGGGTTTAAATGCACGATAAGCGTGACTACTAAAATTTACAAAGCACGAAATTATTTGCATTTAAAATATATGATCATATGTACCTGCATTTACACTGCGCAATATTACTTGAACATTACTTGAATATTAATTGAATTCAACCGTGTTTGAAAGGGCGGATTTACCTAAAATCCCCGAAAATCGTTATAGATTTGGAATCCATTTCTAATGTATAATAAATACAAACTCAGTGGGTTTCCTATATATATATATATATATATATATATATATATATATATATATATATATATATATATATATATATATATATATATATATATATATGATTTAAATGAATGACCATAACCAACTTGAAGAAGATAACCACTATAACAACGTTATTATTTAAAATAACACATAATTACTATAAGGAGGGATAAATTATAAATTATAAATGTGTATGTATATATATCACAATATAGCCTGCACACTATTAAATGATTCTGCAAACCAATCTTTTCCAAGACTTGGCTTAGGACGAAGGATCTATATGGAGGTTTAAAAGAAAAGAATAATAAAGGAATGGCTTGTATGATGAAAAAAGAAAGTGTGTTGGAACGTAGAATGGCTAATTCACAGTAATCCAGATTAAAAACCGGGTGAAAAATCAACTTCACAATTCGTATCCAGTCTTACATCGTGATTGGTGTTGGACCTCTTCCACAGAAAGACGTTCGACAATACAGACAGTACAGTCAAATATATATATATATATATATATATATATATATATATATATATATATATATATATATATATATATATATATATATATATGCATATGAACTGAAAGGCAAGGACGCTGCCCACTAGACCATACAAGTCATAAAAGAAGTTGGAACCTGAGTTCCACTGCATACAAGGAATTACCTGGGCAAGCTAACTGCTTCCATACCAGCGTGTTTTCCCCCAACTTCCCGACTCAGCAATGACGCAATTGACAGCATTTCATTCGAATTATCCCTTCTGAGTAAATATGATAGAAATAATCAACACACAATCACACGTGGAACAGAAATTGAAAGACCTGGGTTCGATCTTGATGTGAGTCAGAAATTTATTTCTGTTCCAGACGTGACTGTGTGTTGATAATTTCTATACATATATGTATGTATATATATATATATATGCATATATATATGTATGTGTATATATACAGTGTATATATATATATATATATATATATATATATATATATATATATATATATATATATATATATATATATATATATATATTATCCATTACTCCTTCACCACTCTCCCTGATAAGCCACAGCCAAAACCTGCTGATTCCCTGGAACACTCTCTCTCTCTCTCTCTCTCTCTCTCTCTCTGTCTCTCTCTCTCTCCCCGCCAGCAGGTCCGAGGTAATGCTCAATTTCTCTTAAAGTCGTCCACCATTAAGTCGCCTTAAATACCTTCAGCTATGCCGTCACAACTACCTTCATTACTGCTCCGGCTGCAGCTGACAATGATGGTTGAGAGAGAGAGAGAGAGAATGTGTGTGCATGAGTGTTTGATGGAGAGCATTAGATGGTATTTCTGGAGATGGCTGAAACATTTTCAGAGAGAGAGAGAGAGAGAGAGAGAGAGAGAGAGAGAGAGAGAGAGAGAGAGAGAGAATGTATGAACGTATAGATGATAAATAGCATTAAAAGTTATTTTTGAAGATGGCTAAAACAAAAATACTCTTGAGAGAGAGAGAGAGAGAGAGAGAGAGAGAGAGAGAGAGAGAGAGAGAGAGAGAGATATGCGTGCATATGTGCATGATAAATGGCATGAAAAGGTATTTTCGGAGATGGCTGAAACATTTTGACAGAGAGAGAGAGAGAGAGAGAGAGAGAGAGAGAGAGAGAGAGAGAGAGAGAGAGAGAGAGAGAGAGAGAGGCTCAATGGATTGGCGGAAACCTAAATATATAACTAAATCCTTGTATTTCCCGACAACCACCAACACACACACACTGTACAAATTTACATTTTAGAAAGACTTTGTATTATGTAAGTTTGTACAGCCACAACTTCCGAATGGCTGAACCTAATATCACCAAATTGTAATTAAGATCCACCTCAGTAAGTTGAAGTGAAGGTCAGTCATACTTAAACATCGGAAATTAATCGGGGGTTTAACCTTGGCAATAATTTTTCCCATTTCATAATACATACTTCATATTTGGTAGAAGTAATCTAATAATGAAACCAATTTGTAGTGCAAGGCGAAGGTCACAACTGGGTGTCAATTTGTCCAAAGAAATTTAACTCTGACCAAAACATTTGAACAATTTAACCTTGATTATAATGTTAGAATGGTAAAATTCAGAGTTCATGTTTAACCAAAATACTCCATTAAGAAAGTTCCAAAATAATCCATTAAGAAAGTATACAGAAAAAAGCTACGGTCAATTTCCTACTTAAGAGGTCAAAGGTCAAATAAAAAGTTGAACCTGATCATAACTTTTGAAATTCAGGAAACAAACTTCATATTCAGTATGTATAATATACTACTGAAACCCTACGTATACGATGGTCAATAACCAAGATATATATTTCATATTTGGTAGGCCTATTCCATTAATGACGAAGAAGTCTTGTTTTATCCATATATATATATATATATATATATATATATATATATATATATATATATATATATATATATGATTATTATCACTTTTGTAAGTGATTCATTTTATCACACATTACCACAGTCCTTCGTCAATGGCTTGAAATAAAGTCGAAACCGGTCAGGACCTACACCCCGTCTCTTACTTTTCACCTGTGGTAATGTGTGATATATATATATATATATATATATATATATATATATATATATATATATATATATATATATATATATAATGTGTGTATGTCTGAGTCTGTACGTACGTCTGTATGTTTAATCTTACAAAAGCTATGTCATTAACATAAAAAGTGTCACTTTTGTTTCTAAGCAATCAGCAGCGCATTCATAAGACGAAACAAATGCAACATTTACATTTTACATCAAACACAAACCTTCATATTTCAACAGCATTCAAGGCTGTTACGACACAGCCAGTACGGAAATTAAATCCCATTGTGTTTTCTAACATAAAACGACAATGTAAACTACCATTTCACATTCTTTGACAGTCATTCACCAGCGTAATTAAACCTGCGGGCGCGAGCTGCATATAGTGAAATATGGTAGGCGAATACCGTAGAGTTTTTAACCCACCCAACCACTATTACTTTACTCTGATAAAGAATTAAGGGAAAAAAATAGAAAGCTCTCATAACCCCATATACCCATGCAACTTTTTCCAATGTATTACAATGTGGAGAAGCGAAGATAAATCTTTATGAAGGTCAAAAAGTTTTTATACATTATTTGGCTCTCTACAAGACATTACTTCGATGTCTAATGAAAATCATTACTCAACGACTACCATCGATTTCAGGGACTGCGAGCCATCGTTTTTCTCAAATACCTTTCAGACTAATTATTTGATCGAAATGGTACTTTGACACAGTGTACAAGACACCTCTCGCTAATTCTTGGCAATACAGTGCATTGTCAAATGGTTTTAGTTAAGGCGTTTACTCCTGACTTACATGGTGTTGCCAAGCATCGCCAAACTATGCATTTGAACGTCCATTATCCCCATCCCGTCCCTCCCTCTCCCTTCCCCTCCTCGTCCCTCCCTCAACCCACTTTCCTGGCCTCCCCATCTCCGGCCCCCCTTTCCTGTCTATGGGGGATACCGGACGTTCGACTGCATACATTAGTCCTGTTGACTCATGCGACTTAACTAACACCATTTGACAATACACTATATTACCAAGAATTAGCGGGAGGTGTCTTATACATTGTGTCAAAGTACCATTTCGATCAAAAATTAGTTTGAAAGATATTTGAGAAAAACGATGACTCGCTGTCCTTGAAATGGATAGTAACAAAATGATTTCGATGTTATCGTCACAACTCTATAATTAGGATAAAAATTCTATAAATAACTTAATTGTTAGCAATTTAAGGATTTAATAAATTTTGGAGTTTAGAGGTAAAATCTTAAAACAAAAAATTATCTACTGCTTAAGGAATAACCTGACTTCTGTTTACATATTTCATTCCTTAAATATCCAACAATAAAAATTAATTTATAGAAATTTTCTATACAATTATTGTATTTTCATTCAAAATAAAATTCGTCTTATGCGTCTTTTCAGTATATTAAAAAAATGCTTATGCATAAAGTTGAGAAAAACCAGGACCTTTAATCATTTATTCTACCTAGCCAGTATACAGTTCATAATATCGTTAATTAAGGTATGTGATACACGATGCATTTTATCAAGTTCCCCCTCTCTCTCTCTCTCTCTCTCTCTAGATATTTGAAAGAAATCCATACTCTTTCTCTCTTCCTACTAGCTATTTGAAAGTAATTTGTACTCTCTCTCTCTCTCTCTCTCTCTCTCTCTCTCTCTCTCTCTCTCTCTCTCTCTCTCTCCTAGATATTTGCCAGAAATCTGTACTCTTTCTCTTTCTCTACTAGCTATTTGACAGTAATTTGTACTCTCTCTCTCTCTCTCTCTCTCTCTCTCTCTCTCTCTCTCTCTCTCTCTCTCTCTCTCTCTCTCTCTCTAGATATTTGCAAGAAATTTGTACTCTTTCTCTCTCTCTACTAACTATTTAAAAGTAATTTGTACTCTCTCTCGCTCTCTCTCTCTCTCTCTCTCTCTCTCTCTCTCTCTCTCTCTCTCTCTCTCTCTCTCTCTCTCTGTCTCTCTCTCTCTCTCTCCCGTGCAGCCTGTCTTTCATCTCTGCTATTTCACAGAAATAACCAATAAGAGTTATCCAGCGTCATCTCTCGCTTTCCAAAGATGCCTCGACGTCTTACAAGTTCCTGAACAGTTTCAGAATTTTACCGAAAATTTTGACTTACGTTGGCTTCCGGTTCCAGGAAATTGCGGAGGCTGCGAGATATGGGGTAAAAAAAAAAAAAAAGCATCAGTTGAATAGAAAAACAAAATGAAAAAAGTGCAAAAATTAAAAAACTGGTCGTACAGTAATACATGAATTTCTGCATGAATACACAAGTTAAGCAGGGTACATGCAAATATTATACACACACATATACGTACAATCACACACACACACACACACACACACACACACACACATATATATATATATATATATATATATATATATATATATATATATATATATATATATATATATATATATATATATATATATATATATATATATATATATGCTGTAACACACAACAGACGCCAGTGAAACTTTTCTTTGTAGTTACTGATTTTGCAAGGAATATTTCTTTTATTCAGGATAAGCGGTAAATATAATTTTTATGATATAAAAAAGAGAGATCTACTTTTACTTAATTTTCTCTAGCGGGCCACTTTAGGTCCACGGTCATGGGGTTGGACGGCCCTGCGTTAAGATGACGTTCTTCCGCAAGTGTTACAAAAATGACCTTGGGAATTGTTCATTGAATTTATTCAATACTCTCTGTCTTATATCAGTTCCGTACGGATTCGAAGTGCCACAGTTACCGCGTGGAAGTCAAATACAGAAAGGCCTGTTGGCTTGAAACTTTCTTCATACTATTCAGCTCCAGACGATGGAATACCTCGAATTCCTCCGTTTGGAATCATTTAAACATTCCAGTTTTAAAATGAACGTCTGTAATCACTCACGGAAAATCTGTCACACATTTTCTTTGCAGTCACCTAGATTTTTTGAAAAGTAGTGATACAAATATTAATAAGAAAACCAACCCCAAACATGAATTTTTCCATAAAAAAACTAGACTCGTGGAAAATCTGTCACACATTTTTCTTGCAGTCACCTAGATTTTTTGAAAAGTAAAGACACAAATATTAATAAGGAAATAAACCCCAAAACACAAATAAAAAAAAATAACTAGACTTGCGGAAAATCTGTCATATATTTTCCTTGCAGTCACTTAGATTTTTTGAAAGGTGATGATAAAAATACTAATAAGAGAATATGCCTCAAAACACAAATCCCCCCCCCAAAAAAAAAAAAACTAGACTCACGGAAAATCTGTCGCACATTTCTCTTGCAGTCACCTAGATTTTTTGAGAGGTGATGATAAAAATATTAATAAGAGAATAAACCCAAAAAAACCAATCTTTCCTCAGAACTGGAAATTCACGTACACTAAAATAGAAGAACATCTCGAAAAGAGAACATTCTAATATTAACAACTCGGTACATAAACCAGCTCTGCCCTTCGCGATCCCCTGGGCAATATTTTTGACATTTTTTCCCATTCCATAAATTACTTGGACAAGAAGAGTTCAAAAGCGTCAATCAAGGAATTAATATAAAAGTTGAGTTTTAATAAGTACCGATCGAATTTTTCCAAACCGTCAATCAGCGATTTATGGAGATTAAAAAAAAAGACTATTTCTGATTAAAAGTGTTGGAAAGAATGTTTGGCAAGTGTTAAAAAAAATTCTATCAATCTAGATCAAAAGTGATAACGAATGTGTGAACGTGTATATGATGAATGTGTGTGTACACATTCACTATTTGAACAGTCCAACGTTCGTTATATAAAGCATCGAGGTTCATCAGCCAAGTTCTCCTGACTCGCAAAGTTATGCCTTGAACGAATATTTCAAAAAATTGGGAAAATATATATATAGGATGAAGTGGAAAGAAAAATAAAATATTTCAACCCCACCTCACGAGAAAATAAACAAATAAATATGACGGAAAAGGCAAAGTTAAACTTTTGATCAAATTAAACTCAAGTTTCTCTGAATCAAACCTCGAACTTTATTTTTTTTTTATAGTATGTACATACACAACCATTTATTTACCTTCCGACAATTTGGGAAAAGGAAACAAAAACGCCCCTGAAGTTTCCGAATTTTGTCCATCGAATAAAAGCAAAAAGTATAAGTAAAGTAAAAATAAAAAGAAAAGAGGCACCGGTGGGTTGGGAGACTTCCCAGATATATTCCGAAGAAGTTTGGAAAAATTGGCTGAACAAGTTCGAAGAAAGTCAGATATGCCGTTCTGTTCGAAAATCCTAGAGAGAGAAAAATCCTACAAAACCGAAAATCCTATGGAAACGAAAAGCCTAGACAAAGAAAAATCCTAGAGAGCCCAAAATCCTACAGAAACGAAAATCCTAGGATCGAAAATCCTAGAGAGAAGCAAATCCTAGAGAAACAAAAATCCCAGAGACAAAACTCCCAGAGAAACAAAAATCCTAGAGACAAAACTCCCAGAGAAACAAAAATCCTATGGAAACGCACAACCTAGAGAAAGAAAAATCGTAGATCCGAAAATCCTATACAAAAACCTACAGAAACGAAAATCCTAGAGTTAAAAATCGTTGAGAGACGAAAATTCTAAAGAAAATCATAGAGACGAAAATCCTAGAGAAGGGAAAATTCTAGAGAAAAAATCCTAGAGGAACGTATATCCTAGAGAGACGAAAATTCTAGAATGAAAAAAAAATCCTACAGAAGAATATCCTGGAGAGACGAAAATCCTACAAAAACAAAAATCCTACAGAAATGAAAATCCTATCGAGACGAAAATCCTACCGAGACGAAAATCCTATAGAAACGAAAATCCTAGCAAGACGAAAATCCTACAGATACGAAAATCCTACCGAGACGAAACTCCTACAGAAACGAAAATCCTAGCAAGAAGAAAATCCTACAGAAACTAAAATCCTAGAGAGACGAAAATCCTAGAGAAACGAAAATCCTAGAGTAACAAAAATCCTATAGAAACGAAAATCCTAGAGGCGAAAATCCTACAGAAACAAAAATCCTACAGATACGAAAATCCTAGAGACACGAAATCCTACATAAACGTCAGGGAGTTGAAGAACATTACTGAAGGCACCAAACCAGCACATAGGTATAATATAAGCAATACGGCAAAATGAGTAAAAGCGGAATGACAGTGCATAAAACATCTCATAAACACGCATCAGCAACATACCGCATACCTATCGCAAAAAGGATGAAAACAAGTCAACGACAGAAAGCAGAGAACGAATATGTCGCTGACTTGTATTCAACCTGTTTGAGATGTATGCGCGATAAGTTGCTGATGGGTCTTGATGAAATGTTGTACTCTAATATGGTAGCACCCTACTCCACACAACTTTTGGATCTCTCCTAAACAGAGACCACCAAGGGTTTTCGGGGGTCGTTATCTAGGACTAATATCTCTTGGGGGTCATTATCTTTATGATATTTACAGTCTTTTGTTTATGTTTTTATGGTAATCCCTAACAGGTTGTACTAAACACGCCGCAAAGGTGGGTACATACCGGGTTAAAACCCTCGGGGGTCACTATCTAGGAAACATCCCAACTTTTTATTCTTACCACCATAATTGATAGCACATAAGTTAGATCATTTCCAGCAACATGCAATTCGATCTCAAATGATTTGTCTTTTATTCTACAGACTAGGTGGGATATTTTTTTAAAGAATATGACTGAAGTTCTGTTTCATGTTTTGTACTGTTCTAAACACCTTATTCATTTATTACCTGCCCTTTTAATGAAACAGTTTTCCTCTCTTCAGTAATATTGTTGGATTCACATTTTCAAGTTACACTTATTGCTGAGAATTGCACAGCCAACAATATCAGCAATTACTAGGGTACAAATAATAATCATTATTTCATAAGAACAGAGATGAGCTAATATATATATATATAAATGTATGTATGTATGTATGTATATATATATATATATATATATATATATATATATATTATATATATGGTATATACATACATATATATATAAATATATATATATATATATATAATATATATAGTTAATATATAACTCTGACCATACGAGGGTTAGAACAAACCCAATACGATAAAAAATAAAAAAAAGAGACTTTCTATATAATCCGCATTTCCTAAGGAGACTGAGGAAGGGGCAATAGAGCTTTAATTTAATATGAGAGTCTTCGAAGGGAGAGGTTCCGTTACCTCGCTCGGCTAATGGTTCCATAGTCTTTAATACTCAGATGAATAGCAGCGTTTCAGCTGGTGTTTGTAGGAGTTAAACGTCACGATGCATCGCGGTTTTCATCTTTGCTTGTGTGCTTGTATATAAACGTAGTTTTATATATATATATATATATATATATATATATATATATATATATATGTATATATACATATGTATATATACATATATATATATATATGTATATATATACATATATATATATTATATATATATATATATATATATATATACATATATATATGTATATATATACATATATATATATATATATATATATATATATATATATATATATATATATATATATATATATATATATATATATACACACACACAAAAACGTCGGATCATAGACAGCTTGTACATCTGTGTGTGTCCTCTTCCCTTATATATATATATATATATATATATATATATATATATATATATATATATATATATATATATATATATATATCTATATATAAATATATAACATATAGTTCAACAACCTCTACCACTAATATCTTCACAACTATAAAAACAAGGCAATATATTCATATCCTAGGTTTTATTTTGCAGATAAGTGAGTGTTTCGGACCGTTTGATTTAGTTCTGAAATGAGAAATGTCAAAAATGGAAAAAAAAAATAATTTAAGTGATCGACAATGAAATTTGAAACCATGTGACGGCTGAGCTAAAAAAAAAAAGGACCAAAAACAAGAGCTAATATATTGTTTTTCGCCAAACTACCAAGACAAGTGTTACGAAATGTGATTCAAGATGATCCCATGACGATCAAAACAAAATTGGAGACAGTGCTTTTCAGTTGGTGAAACTATCATATCATATGTTCAGACAAAGTAATCCTGGTTAAAAATTTTTTCTTTTTTAATTCAAGTGGTAAGACAAAACTATCAAAACAAAAGTGATAAGACAATGTGATCCACGTATAAACTTGATCAAGACGAGTGTTGAAATGTGATTTAAACAAAACAATCTAGCAAGACAAAGTGTTAAAACAATGTAATTCTGAATTAAAAAAAAATTATGAAGACAAAAGTGTGAAGAAAATGTGATTCGGTAAAAAAAAAACTATCAAGGCAAAATTGTTAGGACAATGTGATTCTGGCTAAAAAAACTATGAAGACAAAAGTGTTAAGACAATTTGTTTCTTGTTAAAAGCCTATCAAAACAAACAAAAGTGTTAAAACAATGTGATTTAGGACACCCGAGTGAATATCCATAACAAAAAGAGGAAGACAATGTTTTCACGTTCATAGCAATATCATTACCAATGTGCAAACAATGTGATTCAGGGTTAAAAAAAAAACTTTCAAGACAGATTTGCAAAAAGATGTGATTCAAAGCATTGACAATTTGCAAAAACGAGAAAAGTTGGGACGATGCGATTCAAAAAAGTGAAAAACGATAAAAACATTGGAAAAAGCGAAAACCAAATGAATAAAGTGTAAGAAAAGGATAAATATATAAACAAAACTGGGAAAATGTGATTGAAATATATTAAAAAACTACTCAAGGACGGGAGACAGAAACAAAAGCAAAACTTAAAAAAAAAACCTACTAAACACAACGAATGAAATTACGCAAAGACAATTGCATCAGTAATTTACATTGCACTACAAGCTATTGACTAATAATTCATATATATTTTTTCAGTGATATATTACTAGAAATATATAAATATCGATAATGACTACCAAATACACGTGACTGCATAATGAAAAAGCCTTCGTAAAAAACATATGAGTAAAGAATTGAAAAATTAACACCATTAATTAAAAAAAAATTCCCTTGAAGAAAAATAAAATACAAACAATGGAATGTCAACTGGCTACCCATATATGATATCTATAAAGACAATTAGTGAATCATTAACGACTAATCATGGTTCCTGAAATTCACATCGCCAGCAACATGAGTGGATCAATAACGTCTTGAGATTTTATAGAATAGAATATTTCGATCACCTGCCGAGAAACCAAATACCCGCCTGAACGAAAATGAACAAATAAAAAAAGACGGAGAAATTAGGTAATAAAATTCAGTAAATACAGATTGATAAAGGGTAGAAAAATGCCGAAAGAACGCATCAAAAGTGAGCACGGAACGGAAGGAGACGAAGAGAACTCGCCCATAGCAGGTCAGCGAGGCGAAAAGAATACGCTCGCAGACGACGGCCATTAGCAAAAAAAGGTATGTAGAGTTTACTGATTTCTTTATGTAATCTGGCGTCACACTATAGAGGCTTTTGAATAATAATATGGAATCATTTATTTATTGTAACCTGGCTTGACTGATTTATGTAATCTGGCGTCACTCTATACAGTAAATCATTTTATAGATGCTTTTGAATAATAATATGGATTCATTTATTTATTGTAATCTGGCTTGACTGATTTATGTAATCTGGCGTCACTCCGTAGAGTAAATCTTTTTATAGAGCTTTTGCATAATAATAGGGATTCATTTATTTATTGTAATCTGGCCTGATTGAGTTATGTAATCTGGCGTCACTCTATAGAGTAAATAATTTTATAGAGCTTTTGCGTAATACAAGGGATTCATTTATTTATTGTAATCTGTCCTGATTGATTTATGTAATCTGGCGTCACTCTATAGAGTAAATCATTTTACAAAGGCCTTTTTTAGTAATAATAGGGATTCATTTATTTATTGTAACCTGGCTTCATCAAAAGAGGTAAGTCTTTTGAGAAACCATCTGAAGTGAGTTCAAATTTATTGCATACACATTTTATTTTCAAGTTAGTAAGTGCTCTCCTTTCCTGTTACAATAATGACAGTACTTATAAACATCATATTCAAAGCCACAAAGACCCCCATAACTACAGGAACGAAGCAATTCCAAAGTTTTGAGATCTCTACGACTTAAGACTAATAATCCACTTATCAAGTTAACTTGGCCATAGGACTCTAACAACAGCTTTAGAGAACTATGGTTTTTTTTTGTGTGTGAATAGGTCCTCGTTCCTTACCATATATAATGGGGAGCCAGGAGACGATAGGTAACCCAAAACACTTGACTATAGGGGGATATGATAACGAGGGATCTCTCCTGGATAATGGTACAGAATAAATGCTCTTCAGCATCTCTCGTGAACATAAATAAGGTAGGAGAGCTCCGGGGAAAAGGGACCTCTTCGAAAATAATAAGGTTTCATAATTTGCTACTTTCAAATTCTTTTAATTTATACCGGTTTACGCGCATCCGCATATACACATCAATAAACAACATACGCACATATATATACATATACATAGGTATCTATATATACATATATATATATATATATATATATATATATATATATATATATATATATATATATATATATATATATATATAATTCTTTTAATTTATACCAGTTTACACGCACCCACATATACACAAACTAACACATACACATACACACATACACATATGTATATATATATATATATATATATATATATATATATATATATATATATATATATATATATATATATATATATATACAGTATATATATATGTATATACATACACATATATAAATTTATATATATTATATATATATATAACCAAAAATCTGTCTACTGATATGAACCTAACAATCTCTATTACTTTCTAAGGTTCATATTTGGAATATACTCAAGGTTATTTCAGCAAAATTATTGAATTATGCATCCAACAGCCCTAACAATAGCAAATAATAGCAGGAAAGTAAAATATTTAAAGAACGTACATCTTTCTTCCTCCGTTTTCATTATCTCTTGTTTTCTTCAGCTTAAATTGCCACCAAGTTGCTCGTTTAAACATGAGAAAGAAAATAAAACAAGTACAAAATGCGCCGAAGTTTCTTCGGCGCAATCGGGTTTTCTGTACAGCCGCTACAGCGTATAATCAAGGCCACCGAAAATAGATCTATCTTTTCGTGGTCTCGGTATAATGCTGTATAAGCCGAGGTCCATGAAACTTTAACTATGTCCCGGTGGTGGCCTATCCTATATCAATGCCAGAATCACGATTGTGGCTAACTTTAACCTTAAATGACAAAAAATACTGAGGCTAGAGGGCTGCAATTTGGTATGTTTGATGATTGGAGGGTGGATGATCAACACACCAATTTGCAGCCCTCTAGCCTCAGTAGTTTTTAAGATCTAAGGGCGGACAGAAAAAAGTACGGACAGAATAAAGTGCTGACGGGCAGAAAAAGCCGGCAC